>NC_080724.1:23974291-23991791 GCF_019097595.1 Hemibagrus wyckioides
CCTGACCATGCTGCTGGATTTCCAGCAAATAGCACGTTGGAGCTCTGACACTGAGTGGAGAGAAATCACATGAAGAAGACATTTTCAGCTGATGAAGAATAGCGCTGAGCAGAACATACAACATGATGATGCTTTTTGCTTTTCTGCTATAATCAGCTCCAGTCTTCTGGAAGGTTCTCCACTAAATGTTGGAGTGGATCTGTGGGGATTAGTGATCATTGAGCTACAAGGAGCAATAGAGATCAGACTCTGGTGTATATGACTTCATGGTTCTAGATGTATATTTCATGAAAAACGGAGTGTTTTCTACTGCACAGAGTTCCTAATGAAACTCCATTAGGAAGTGAAGAACCCTTAAAACTCCTCGTTCTCCTACACTGGGGTTAACGCTTCATGACCAGTTTAATTATCATCATGTTTAGATCCAGTTTCTGGCTCCGTGTTCTCACAACATCTGTCCTCCATCACGCTTCTCCTTCCCTCATGTGGTAGTGTTTACAGCTTCTCTCTCTCTCTCTCTCTAACATCATGTGGTTCTGACATTCCAGTGCCAACTATTCAACAAGGTGTGTGTGTGTGTGTGTGCGTGTGCTGTGTGTGTGCATGTGCTGTGTGTGTGCGTGTGCTGTGTGTGTGCGTGTGTGTGCATGTGCTGTGTGTGTGCATGTGCTGTGTGTGTGCGTGCGTGTGCTGTGTGTGTGTGTGTGTGTGCGTGTGTGCGTGTATGTGCGTGTGCTGTGTGTGTGCATGCGTGTGTGTGTGTATGTGCGTATGTGTGTGTGTGTGTGTGTATGAGCTCCTGCTTGAGGCCAGTTTAATTCCTCACACTGCTGGAGTTGATAGTGATGATGTCACCGAGGACGCAGAGCTCCAGGTCCTGCGTCATGATGTTCCTCCTCCACCAGCAGAAAAAAAACAAGGTGAAAAGATCTATTGAGCTGTGAGAAGAAGTTCCTCCTTGTTGTGGAGCGAGTACAATCTGCACTGAGGAAGGATTTTCCATTAACACGGCTGCTGAAGGTTGATGGTCAAGCAGTAGGAAAACTCTTACACCCACACACCCACACACACACACACACACACACACACACATACATATGTGCACACACACACATGCATATGTGCACACACACACACACACACACACACACACGCACAACAGATCAGAATTTCAGTTTTCATTTCCTGATATTTTTATTTAGTCACGTTACACAACAAAGAACATGAAATTTTGTTTTAAATGATTTAATGTGCTGGACCATGTGAAGGCCAGGTGTTTCTTATTGCCCTGACTGACTGTTTAAACAGGTAACAGCTCTAAATGTCTCTTGTTTTCAGTCCTGGGTTTCAGCTGTGAAGACTGCATTTAATATTAAAAAGCATGAAGAGCAGAGAGCAGCTTATGGGAGAAAAGCAAAACCTTTTAAAGCTGAGAAAAGACAGAGCTTCTGCTCAAGCACTGAACAATACAACAACCTCCTGAATACAAAAGAAACCACTGGAGGAACACGCTCTGAACAGATCAACCAACAGCAGAAAAACCCAGGAGATACAGTCAGTGACATCACCAAGAAGCTCCACAGGGCAGGGTGAAGGTCTCACAATCCACCTCTAGAAGATGACCTGGACAAGATACTGACCTCTCATCAGCAGGATTTAGCCCAGACAAGGCAGCTGACCTCCACCAACCGTGGAACATGTCACCAAATCTGGAGAAGCTTCTGAGAAGAAAAACACAGCGGTTTGGTGTCAGAGATTCTCAGGCTTGATGCTGTGACTACAAGCGAGGGAAATGTTATTTAATTAATTAGTTTTTTTATTTAGTGTCATTTACTCTAAACCTGTCTGTCTGATCTCCTGTCTGTCTGATCTCCTGTCTGTCTGATCTCCTGTCTGTCTGTTCTTCTGCCTGAAAAAGGTCTGAGATAAAAACGTTAAAGATGTAATGCTCAGGAAATGAACTTTCTTTCGTCTCATATTCATGTTTAGTATGAATAAAAAAACTCTGTGGTGTGTGTGTGTGTGTGTACTGATCATAAAAACATCATTACACAGTAATTACTGAGCAGAAATATGAATGAAGTCAGTGATGTCATCATTATAATCTGAGGTGTCATCACAAACATTAAAACAAACACAACCGGTCGATTTGGTGAGAAAAAAGAAGAACTAGTCAGGATGGTGTACGTTTCCTGTTCCAGTCTGAAGACCAGTTTACTCTCTGATCTGGAGGAGGTTGGTGAGGTTATGGAGTTTTACTGCAGGAGGAGAAAAAGCAGGAAAATTTAAAAGTAATGTTTTTGCATTAGGAAAATCTCAAGATCAAAACATTTGCATGATTAATGCTCCTGCTGTCTGACCTCCACCCAAACACGAGCTGCTGGACATCTCATCATCACGCCTGAAATGAATTCCTGACCACGTCACCGGGTGAAAATAACAGCGTTGTGTATCTGAGCTGAAGAGAAGACCTGTGAAGATGAAACATGGAGCAGGAGAGTGCTGGAGATGCTGAACCTCGGAATCCTGCTCATTTATAAGCATATCAGAGATATTAAGACTCCCTCAGAGCAAGTATCTGGCACAGAGTCCAGCAGCATCGCCAAATCTGGAGCCGGAGGAAGCGGTCAGAGCGCTCGGCCTGGCCCGCCGGCCACAGGAGGAAATAAAATACAGATAATTCGCCTTTTTCCTCTCGAAAACTTTATCATCAATCTTTCTGAGATTTTTCTTTGAAAGTTAAATCAAAGATGAGGAGAAGCAGCAGATGGTCTTCATTAGTGCTACATAAAGGCATCACTCCCTTTACTTCTCTCTCCGACAGAGAGGCTTCATAAACCCTGTATAACACTGACCTAAAGCTTTATAAACCCTGTATAACACTGCCTTAACACTTCATAAACCCTGTATGACACTGACTTAAAGCTTCATAAGCCCTGTACAACACTGCCTTAAAGCTTTATAAACCCTGTATGACACTGACTTAAAGCTTTATAAACCCTGTATAACACTGACTTAAAGCTTCATAAACCCTGTATAACACTGACTTAAAGCTTCATAAACCCTGTATAACACTGATTTAAAGCTTCATAAACCCTGTATAACACTGACTTAACACTTCATAAACCCTGTATAACACTGACTTAAAGCTGTATGAAGGACTGAAAACAACTTCTGCTTGTTTTTTTTTTATTCGGCTGCAGATCACACCCTAAAGAAGTCAAACCCACTGACACACACACACACACACACACACACACACACACACACACACACACACACACACAGAGCTTATTAGAACTCTCAGTGTGTTCATGAGCACTGTGTAAGAGCCAATGTCATTACAAGCACAGAAACATGGAGAGGTTCCAGAGCCTGATGATGGAGACCATAAAATAAACACAATAAACAAAACAATAAGTCAGGATAAAGAGCAAGAGATTTCATTTATAGAAAGAAACTTTCATTTCTTATTGAATCTCCAGAGATCATACAGAGCTTATATACAGTTATAATGAAACTTACGATATAGCGGCTATAATCACTGTCTTCCTCACCAGCGTCTTTATATCTCTGAATCTCAGCTGCTCATGTTACTGAGAAACACTGAGAAACTCCTTCACCACATCACACACACACACACACACTCACACACACATACACACAGACACTGGAGACTCCTTCACCACATCATACATACACACACACACACACACACACACACTGACACTGGAGACTCCTTCACCACATCACACACACACACACACACACACACACACACACACTGACACTGGAAACTCCTTCTATGATGTATTTATCAGCGTACACCGTACACGTCCCTGTGAATGAGCTGTTGCTATGGAAACGTATCAGTGTGGGTGCATTAATATAATGTGGTTAGAACGGCTGTTCTCAACACCTGTACACACCTTCTGACCAATCAGAACCTTACTGCAGCTCCTTACTGCAGTTACTGGTTTGTGTGTCAGACTGATTCCCAGTACTGGTTCTACTCCACACAGTTTATTTGTACAGTTAGCATACGCTACTCTCACAGGCTTCACATCTTCTGCTCTCTTTATTTCTCTCACACTCCTTTTTTAATCTGTTCTTTCCTGCATGCTGCCGTGGCTGGACTCCAGGTTTAATTGCTGTACACCCGGAAGCTCAATTTTGAGATTTCACCACAAAAGACAAAAGTGTGTGTGAGTGTGTGTATGTGTGTGTGTGTGTGTTGATTATCTTTCACTCAGACATTCTCTTGGGAGTTTTTTGGCTCAGTTTGAGCTCATGTCTGCCAGTGACTACTGCACTCTCACTGTGTGTGTGTCTGTGTGTGTGTGTGTGTGTGTGAGCATGTGTGTGTGTGTGTCTTTCTCTGCTCTGTGTGCCTCCTTTAAGGTCTCTATTACAGAAGTACAGAATGAAAATATATCAGCACAGATGATTGAGCGAGTGCAGTCGGTTTCTCTTGCACGACTGCCAGTAAAATGAAAACACACCGTACATGTGGTCAGAGATGCTGGAGCAGCGCTCCATGCACAGGTCCATGAAGGTCAAACTGCACTGTTTCTGTAAAGATGGAACACAATTCTTTTTCTTTGTTCAGTTAATGACAGCAGCAGCACAGAGCACTTTAATGTGAATTTTATTCTTCCAACTTTTTCATTTCCTTTAAGAACTCAAGAGTGTGAGCTGAATGAAATATTTCACTCTCTAGCACACACCTCTGGAGTCTTTACTCCCATCTCAGATTTAAACAGTCAGATGAATAAGATGGACGAATGCAGCTTCATCACCAACATTCCTCACATCATCACACACTTTACTGCATTTGTTTCAGATCATTACTCTGGCAATCTCTGCTCAAGTTTCTGTGTGTGTGTGTGTTAAATACTTCCCGTTTCCTGAGCAGTGAACACGAGCATGATTCTGAGAGCAGGCAGGAGGTCTGAGTGTTTGTGGAACTGAGAGTCTTCCCAGTGTGGCCTCGGGGCATCGCACCACTAAAGCTAACAGAGTCCAGAGTCCCGGGAACTGCAGAGACTGCTGTGAGGCTCCGCCCAAAGATCTGAACCAACAGGCACCGTGTGTTTATGGTAAAAAAAACCAACATAAAACAATGAGCATGATTTTAATTCCAGTGTAGTTACTGTGGTGTGTGTGTGTGGTGTGTGTGGTGTTTGTGTGTGTGTGTGTGTGTGTGTGTGTGTAGTTTTTATGAAACAACCAGAAGAGAACAGCAGGAGAATTTCAATATTACTATTAGAAGATAAAACTATAGATCTTTAGATCAGTTGCTGATGGTTCTGAGTTTTAAGAATCTTAACTATAGGTTCCTTTTCCTTCTCTTAAGGGGCCATTTTTTATAAAGTTCTGCTTTAGTCAATAATCTGGATTAGTTAGAAGTTCCTGAAAAGTTCCTAGACATCTGAAAGGTTCCTGTGTTTCTGATTTGTCCACAACTTCTGGAGCATCTTAATAAATAGACATGTATACCACAGAAACTTTCAGGATCTGTTCCAAAGGTTTTAGAAATGGTTCTTAGAACCTCTGTAGACATATAAAAAGAATTTTTTAAATTAATTTGTTTCCTTGGACTGTAGAGAATCTTTACCTTCTAAAAAGAGAGAGCCATTCACAGTCCAGGAAGATTTAATGCATGTCCATACACACAACTCACTCAGGTCACAGACAGAACCCTCATGAAGAATCTTCTTCTTCTTCTTCTTCTTCCACTAGCTTCATATCCTCATTTATTACATCCATACGAACCCTCATGAAGAATAAACAAACAAACAAATAAATAAATAAGTTGTGTGTTGTGAGTCAGGTCCAGAGCAGGGTTCTGGTGGACATTTTAGTGGAACACTGAATGCAGTGTCCATCTCATCAGACTGCAGGAGGAACGTAAACACAGCCTCCACACTTCCACACGCTGCAATAACACTAATGACCTCCTGTACGTCAGTGTGAAGTGGAGAGTAATGACCAAGGACAGAACGCGGAGTGTTTGTGGATGTTGTTTTTTATTTCAGCTCGGTTCTTGTGTTCCTGATTTATCTGACTCAACATCGCAGAGCACAAACAACACAATCAGCGCCGTTCACCTCCGAGCCAGAGACGACACGTCAGAGTTCCAGATCATATCACTGAGTAAATACCCGTAACATCAACACACAATCTTCAATTGCGGCCAACAAGGGGCAGGGCTAATCAGGGGCGGGGCTAATTAAGGGCATGGCTAATGAGGGGGCAGAGTTAATAAAGGTCACTTAAACTTATCATAATCAGGTACTGAGACAGAGAGCAGCAAGACAGAAAGTGTGTAAGTGTGTGTGTGTGTGTGTGTAGAATAAAAGATTATGGGTTTGTGGTTCCCTGAAGGGAAAATAAAATTGGAAACACAGATGCCTTTCAAAAAACTTACTCTGTGTGTGTGTGTGTGTGTGTGTGTGTGTGTGTGTATATATAATAGAACACAGCTGGTCCTTCTAACATGCTACAGTACATAATGACACCACAGTAAACACACACACACACACACACACACACACAGAGAATAGCAGTATATTAAAGTAAACTACAGTCCTCTCATTTTCTTTTCCTTTTTCAGCTCATTTTCATTTTTAAAGATCATCCATTCATTACTCTCTGTGTGTGTGTGTGTGTGTGTGTTTCAGTGTGTGTTCTGTTGGGTGTAAAGGTGAGCTCAAGGCTCTGCTGAAATCCAGGAGTTAAGTGAAATAAATAAAGTGAAATTAAGACTAAAAATAAATAAATAGACAGAATGTCGCTAACCAGCTCAGGTTCTTCATCTGCACTCCTTTTGTGAGTAACATCTCCTGAGGTTCTGCTTCAGATACACACTCTTACACACACACACACACACGATATTACGATTGCCTAATCATATGGATCTTCACTCTCCTCCTTTCCTTTATCCTTGTTACAGCAGTGAGAAGAACCCTGCTCCTAGAGAACCCTAATTCTGCATCTTTTAGTGTTTATCTGGAATTAGCCGATGATTTGCTAAGGTGTGTTAGAACAGGAAACACTGCAGACTCAGGGTCTACATACAGAACCAACCTCAAGAACCCTTTATGGGCTTTTACACTTTTCTAGAAGTGTAGGATTATTACCATCATCTGTACATCAGTGTGAGAGTAAGACAGTGCAGAAAGTGTGACTGTGTGAGAGTGAGACCATGCAGGGAGTCTAAAGGACTGAATTAAACCTGACTTAATCCTGAATTATCCTGAATGAGACCTGATATAATCCTGAATTAAACTGGATATAATCCTGAATTAATCCGGAATTAAACCTGATATAATCCTGAATTAATCCGGAATTAAACCTGATATAATCCTGAATTAAACCTGATATAATCCTGTATTAAACCTGATATAATCCTGAATTAATCCTGAATTAAACCTGATATAATCCTGAATTAAACCTGATATAATCCTGAATTAAACCTAATATAATCCTGAATTAATCCTGAATTAAACCAGATATAATCCTGAATTAAACCTGATATAATCCTGAATTAATCCGGAATTAAACCTGATATAATCCTGAATTAAACCTAATATAATCCTGAATTAATCCGGAATTAAACCTGATATAATCCTGAATTAATCCGGAATTAAACCTGATATAATCCTGAATTAAACCTGATATAATCCTGTATTAAACCTGATATAATCCTGAATTAATCCTGAATTAAACCTGATATAATCCTGAATTAAACCTGATATAATCCTGAATTAAACCTAATATAATCCTGAATTAATCCTGAATTAAACCAGATATAATCCTGAATTAAACCTGATATAATCCTGAATTAATCCGGAATTAAACCTGATATAATCCTGAATTAAACCTAATATAATCCTGAATTAATCCTGAATTAAACCAGATATAATCCTGAATTAAACCTGATATAATCCTGAATTAATCCTGAATTAAACCTGATATAATCCTGAATTAAACCTGATATAATCCTGAATTAATCCGGAATTAAACCTGATATAATCCTGAATTAATCCGGAATTAAACCTGATATAATCCTGAATTAAACCTGATATAATCCTGAATTAAACCTGATATAATCCTGAATTAAACCTAATATAATCCTGTACTAAATCTGATTTAAACTGATATAATCCTGAATTAAACCTATTCTAATCCAGCAGCTGCTCATCACGAGGCAGTGAGTTGGTCATTTGAGCCGAGTGAGCGTTCAGAGTTTCGAGGTTATATTTTGTTGTTGTGTTGTTGTTATTGTTGTGTTGTTGTTGTTGTGTTGTTGCTGCTGCTGTTGTTGTGTTGTTGTTGTTATTGTTGTGTTGCTGCCGTTGTTGTTGTTGTTTTATGTTCTACAACACATGGAGATTTTCCTGGGGCTTTTTGGCTACACTCAGCTCCTGATTAGTCCATCTGGAGTTTTCTCAGCAGGAGAACGTACACAGAGCGCTAAACCCTGCACTCGGTTCTTTTTATTCTGCAGACCTGGAGTTTTCTCTGTGAGGAAAAGAAACACATGCAGGCTTCAGAGTTCTGACCGCTAATGATTTTCATGCTAAAGTCTAAAAGAGACTAGCACACCAGCGTTTATTAGAATATGAAATCATCCTGATAAAGTGAATAAAAACAGCTCTGTGAGTGAGAGAAACAGATCTGTGAGCTTCAGCAGATGTCGTGTTGATGAAGTCGGTCCTGCTGCTCCATCCATCGGCTCTGATTCTGCAGCAGTTCTGACTCCTGGAGCTCCGACCCGCGTTCTGTCCAAATTCACTCCATGTGGTGTTACAACACACATTTAATGGCCCAGAAAATAAAACACAACAGCAGCAGCAGAAACCTTCTGCAGTCCTGCATCTGGAGATGAGGAGGGATGGAGTGAAAAAAAAAAGCTGAATTCACTTTCTAATGATTTTTCTGTTAAAGAGATGAACTTTTATTTGAAATTGTAATTTTACTAATTTATCATTTAAAGGAATTCCATGAAGATCAGTAAGACATGCCTTTACTAACTTTCTCAACAATAAAAACATGTGGATTAAAGGGAGGACTCTAGTTTCCTTGTAAGCAAATAAATAAATAAATAAATAAATAAATAAATAAATAAATAAATAAAAACTCACTAAGCTGCTTTATTTGTTTGAAAGGCGCGAGCGTGTCATGGAGGAGGAACCTGTCCTGTGGATCTGAAACTCATTCACGTCACACATCCTGATAATCTCCATCATGTCCAAGTTCATCCAGACAAATATTGACAGAGCCGCGGCGTTAACGTCACAGTGTGAGGAGGGTCACTGACACAGAGGTCAGGTGAAGAGCTCATGTCAGGACAAGTCCAGCAGAACCAGTGCTTTAGTTCACTCTGCTCCTCATGGCTGCAGTCTCTCACCTTCATCATCTCCTCAGCTGCTCCATATCAGCTTCTTCAGTGTTTCATTAATTATGAAATATCATTTCTTTAAACGGCGGAAAAGTCAGGGTTTATTTCTAGAAATACAATTAAATGAAATTACACTAAAGATTTATTTCTGCAGTGTGTTTAGTTGTGTGAGTTTGTGTGTGTCTGTGTGAGTTTGTGTGTTTGTGTGTGTCTGTGTGAGTTTGTGTGTTTGTGTGTGTCTGTGTGAGTTTGTGTGTGTTTATGTGAGTTTGTCTGTGTTTGTGTGTGTGTCTGTGTGAGTTTGTGTGTTTGTGTGTGTCTGTGTGAGTTTGTGTGTGTCTGTGTGTGTTTGTGTTAGTTCGTGTGTGTTTGTGTGTGTCTGTGTGTGTTTGTGTGTTTGTGTGTGTCTGTGTGAGTTTGTGTGTGTTTATGTGAGTTTGTCTGTGTTTGTGTGTGTGTCTGTGTGAGTTTGTGTGTTTGTGTGTGTCTGTGTGAGTTTGTGTGAGTTTGTGTGTGTCTGTGTGAGTTTGTGTGTTTGTCTGTGTTTGTGTAAGTTTGTGTGTGTGTCTGTGTGAGTTTGTGTGTGTCTGTGTGAGTTTGTGTGTTTGTGTGTGTCTGTGTGTTTGTCTGTGTTTGTGTAAGTTTGTGTGTGTGTCTGTGTGAGTTTGTGTGTGTCTGTGTGAGTTTGTGTGTTTCTGTGTGTCTGTGTGAGTTTGTGTGTTTGTCTGTGTTTGTGTAAGTTTGTGTGTGTGTCTGTGTGAGTTTGTGTGTGTCTGTATGAGTTTGTGTGTTTGTGTGTGTCTGTGTGAGTTTGTGTGTTTCTGTGTGTCTGTGTGAGTTTGTGTGTTTGTGTGTGTCTGTGTGAATTTGTGTGTTTGTCTGTGTTTGTGTAAGTTTGTGTGTGTGTCTGTGTGAGTTTGTGTGTGTCTGTGTGAGTTTGTGTGTTTCTGTGTGTCTGTGTGAGTTTGTGTGTTTGTCTGTGTTTGTGTAAGTTTATGTGTGTGTCTGTGTGAGATTGTGTGTGTCTGTATGAGTTTGTGTGTTTGTGTGTGTCTGTGTGAGTTTGTGTGTTTGTGTGTGTCTGTGTGAGTTTGTGTGAGTTTGTGTGAGTTTGTGTGAGTTTGTGTGTTTGTGTGAGTTTGTGTGAGTTTGTGTGAGTTTGTGTGTTTGTGTGTGTCTGTGTGAGTTTGTGTGTGTCTGTGTGTGTTTGTGTGAGTTTGTGTGTGTCTGTGTGAGTTTGTGTGTGTCTGTGTGAGTTTGTGTGTTTGTGTGTGTCTGTGTGAGTTTGTGTGAGTTTGTGTGAGTTTGTGTGTTTGTGTGTGTCTGTGTGAGTTTGTGTGTGTCTGTGTGTGTTTGTGTGAGTTTGTGTGTGTCTGTGTGAGTTTGTGTGTTTGTGTGTGTCTGTGTGAGTTTGTGTGAGTTTGTGTGAGTTTGTGTGTGTCTGTGTGAGTTTGTGTGAGTTTGTGTAAGTTTGTGTGAGTTTGTGTGTTTGTGTGAGTTTGTGTGTGTTTGTGTGTGTTTGTGTGAGTTTGTGTGTGTTTGTGTGAGTTTGTGTGTGTTTGTGTACATTTGTGTGAGTTTGTGTGTGTCTGTGTGAGTTTGTGTGTGTTTGTGTGAGTTTGTGTGTGTTTGTGTGAGTTTGTGAGAGTTTGTGTGTGTTTGTGTGAGTTTGTGTGTGTTTGTGTACATTTGTGTGAGTTTGTGTGTATTTGTGTGAGTTTGTGTGTGTCTGTGTGAGTTTGTGTGTCTGTGTGTGTTTGTGTGAGTGTGTGTGTGTTTGTGTGAGTTTGTGTGTCGGTGTGTGTTTGTGTGAGTGTGTGTGTGTGTTTGTGAGAGTTTGCATGTGTCTGTGTGAGTTTGTGTGTCTGTGTGTGTTTGTGTGAGTGTGTGTGTGTGTTTGTGTGAGTTTGTGTGTCGGTGTGTGTTTGTGTGAGTGTGTGTGTGTGTTTGTGTGAGTTTGTGTGTGTTTGTGTACATTTGTGTGAGTTTGTGTGTGTTTGTGTGAGTTTGCATGTGTCTGTGTGAGTTTGTGTGTCTGTGTGTGTTTGTGTGAGTGTGTGTGTGTGTTTGTGTGAGTTTGTGTGTCGGTGTGTGTTTGTGTGAGTGTGTGTGTGTGTTTGTGTGAGTTTGTGTGTGTTTGTGTACATTTGTGTGAGTTTGTGTGTGTCTGTGTGAGGTTGTGTGTTTGTGTGAGTTTGTGCGTGTTTTTGTGTGTTTGTGTGAGTTTGTGTGTGTTTGTGTGAGTTTGTGTGTGTTTGTGTACATTTGTGTGAGTTTGTGTATATTTGTGTGAGTTTGGGTGAGTTTGTGTGTGTTTGTGTGTGTTTGTGTGAGTTTGTGTGTGTTTGTGTGAGTTTGTGTGAGTGAGTGTGTGTTTGTGCGAGTTTGTGTGTGTTTGTGTGAGTTTGTGTGTGGTTGTGTGTGTTTGTGTGAGTTTGTGTGTGTTTGTGTGAGTTTGTGTGTGTTTGTGTGAGTTTGTGTGTTTGTGTACATTTGTGTGAGTTTGTGTGAGTTTGTGTGTGTTTGTGTATGTTTGTGAGTGTTTGTGTGTTTGTGTGAGTTTGTGTGTTTGTGTGTGTTTGTGTGTGTTTGTGTGAGTTTGTGTGTTTGTGTACATTTGTGTGAGTTTGTGTGAGTTTGTGTGTGTTTGTGTATGTTTGTGAGTGTTTGTGTGTTTGTGTGAGTTTGTGTGTGTTTGTGTGTGTTTGTGTGTGTTTGTGCGGGTTTGTGTGTGTTTGTGTGAGTTTGTGTGTGTTTGTGTGTGTCTGTGTGAGTTTGTGTGTGTTTGTGTGAGTTTGTGTGAGTTTGTGTGTTTTTGTGAGTGTTTGTGTGTGTTTGTGTGAGTTTGTGTGTGTTTGTGTGAGTTTGTGTGTGTTTGTGTATATAAGTGTGACTTTGTGTGTGTCTGTGTGAGTTTGTGTGTGTTTGTGTGTGTTTGTGTACATTTGTGTGAGTTTGTGTACATTTGTGTGAGTGTGTGTACATTTGTGTGAGTTTGTGTGTGTTGTGTGAGTTTGTGTGTGTTGTGTGTTTGTGTGTGTCTGTGTGAGTTTGTGTGTGCTTGTGTGAGTTTGCATGTGTCTGTGTGAGTTTGTGTGTCTGTGTGAGTTTGTGTGTGTTTTTGTGTGTTTGTATGAGTTTGTGTGTTTGTGTGTGTTTGTGAGTGTTTGTGTGTTTGTGTGAGTTTGTGTGTGTTTGTGTGTGTTTGTGTGAGTTTGTGTGTGTTTGTGCGGGTTTGTGTGTGTTTGTGAGAGTTTGTGTGTGTTTGTGTGTGTCTGTGTGAGTTTGTGTGTGTTTGTGTGAGTTTGTGTGTGTTTGTGAGTGTTTGTGTGTGTTTGTGTGAGTTTGTGTGTGTTTGTGTATATAAGTGTGACTTTGTGTGTGTCTGTGTGAGTTTGTGTGTGTTTGTGTGTGTTTGTGTACATTTGTGTGAGTTTGTGTACATTTGTGTGAGTTTGTGTACATTTGTGTGAGTTTGTGTGTGTTGTGTGAGTTTGTGTGTGTTGTGTGTTTGTGTGTGTCTGTGTGAGTTTGTGTGTGCTTGTGTGAGTTTGTGTGTCTTGTATGAGTTTGTGTGTGTTTGTGTGAGTTTGTGTGTTTTTGTGTGAGTTTGTGTGTGTTTGTGTGAGTTTGTGTGAGTTTGTGTGTGTTTGTGAGTGTTTGTGTGTGTTTGTGAGTGTTTGTGTGTGTTTGTGTGAGTTTGTGTGAGTTTGTGTGTGTTTGTGTGAGTTTGTGTGTTTGTGTGAGTTTGTGTGTGTTTGTGTGAGTTTGTGTGTGTTTGTGCGGGTTTGTGTGTGTTTGTGTGAGTTTGTGTGTTTGTGTGTGTTTGTGTTAGTTTGTGTGTGTTTGTGAGTGTTTGTGTGAGTTTGTGTGTGTTTGTGTGAGTTTGTGTGTTTTTGTGTGAGTTTGTGGGTGTTTGTGTGTGTTTGTGTACATTTGTGTGAGTTTGTGTATATTTGTGTGAGTTTGTGTGAGTTTGTGTGTGTTTGTGTGAGTTTGTGTGTGTCTGTGTGAGTTTGTGTGTGTGTGTGTTTGTGTATATTTGTGTGAGTTTGTGTGTGTCTGTGTGAGTTTGTGTGTATGTGCCTGTGAGTTTGTGTGTGTCATGTGAGTTTATGTGTGCTCTAGTGTACATTTGTGTGAGTTTGTGTGTGTCTGTGTGAGTTTGTGTGTTTTAGTGCACACTCAGTGTAGCTTCAGTGTCCGTGAGCTCCAGTGTGTCAGTGTGTCTGTGTGTGTTTGTGTGAGCTCTGTGTGTTTGTGAGCTTTGTGTGTTTGTGTGAGTTTTGTGTGTGTTTGTGCAAGATGTTTGTGTTTGTGTGTGCATATCTGTGTGAGAGCCTGTGCAGCCTGTGTGTCAGGTGCCTAGAGAGTTTGAGCCTGTGTGTCTGTCAGTGAGTCTGCAGTGTTTGTGCTCAGTATCTGCGTGAGCCTGTGTGTCTCAAGTGAGCCTTGTGCGCCTGTGCACACCTGTGTGAGCCTGTGCAACATCTGCAGTGAGCTCTTGTGTACATTTGCAGTGAGCTCTGTGTGTTAGTGCAGTAGTCTGCAGTGAGCCTTGTGTGAGCCTGCGTGAGCTCTGTGTCAGTGTCCGGTGAGCTCTGAGTGAGCTCCAGCAGCCCAGTGAGCCCAGTGCCTGTTTGTGTGAGCCTGCAGTGCCCAGAGCTGCCTGCGTACCTGTGCGCCTGAGTGAGCCTGCGGAGCCTGTGTGCGCCCAGGCAAGCTCTTGCAGGTAGCCCATGCCCAGTGCAGCCTGTCGTGCGTACTCCAGTGAGTCTCAGTGTCCGTGCGAGCCCAGAGCATCTGTCGGCCTGAGGTGAGCCTGCGTGCCTGTGCACACTGCGGAGCCTATGCGCATCTGCGTGAGCCTGTGTGGCAACCAGGAGCCCAGGTCAGTGTGCAAGTGTCTAGGTTCAGGTGTCTGTGTGTTTGTGTGAGGTGCAGGCCCAGAGAGCCTGTATGGAGCCCAGAACTGCAGTGTTTCCAGTGAGTGTGTGTTTGTGTTTGAGCGTCAGGTTTGTAAATATGCCCAGGTGAGGTGCGTAAAAACAGGTGTGATTCCAGCGTGCGCCTGCGCAACATCTGGTGGAAAGCTTTGCGTGCGCCTGCGCTGAGCCTGCTATGTCCGTGCGAGCCTGTGTGTTGCGTGCCTGCGTGAGCGCGCCCAGTTGAGCCTGTTTCCGGGCAAAGAAAGCCTGAGCGCTTGTGTGTCTGTGTGAGCCCGCGCGCGCCTTTGCGCACACTGCGTGAGCCTGTGTCCGTCAGGGCTTCCAGGCGAGCCCAGCGCACTTTGCGCGCCTGCGAGCCTGCGCGCGTCTGGGTGTGGTTACCTGCAGTGAGCCTGCGCATCTGCGTGAGCCCGCGAGCCTGCGCCTGTGCGCGCTTGTGCGAGCCCAGGTGCGCCTAACAGGTGCGAGCCGGAGCGAGCAATGTGCGTGCCTGTATTTGCGCGCGCCCAGGTTTCAGGAGCTCCAGGGCGCGGTCAAGCGCGCCTGCGTGAGTCTGCGCGTTTGCGTGAGTCTGCGCGCAACAGTGCGAGCCTGTGCATGCGTCTGCGAGCGCACACTGCGAGCCTGCGTGAGCCCCAGTGCGCCTGGTGCATGCCTGCAGAGGCCTGCGGTCGTGCCCAGGGCGAGCCCATGCAGCTGTGCGAGGCCTGGTGCGCAAGCCTGCGTGAGCACTGCGCATGCCTGCGTAATATCTGCGTGAGCCCAGGCGAGCTCCAGGTGCGTCTGCGTGATGCTCAGTGAGCGTCAGCAGTCTGCGCGAGCCTGCAAATTATGCGCCTGCGCGAGCCTGCGGTCCGGTGCAGTGTTCAGTGCGAGCCTGCGTGCCTGTGCGCGTCCAGCCTCAGGTGAGCCTGCGCAGTTTCGTGATCTGCGTGCTCTTGCGAGCGTTTGCGCGCTGCCCAGTGAGCCTGGTGCGTGCCTGCGTGAATGCACCAGTGCCTATGCGCATAGCAGTGAGCTCCTAGCGTGCGTCCTGCGGAACAGCCTGCGTGTAGCTCTGCGCATATTTGTGGTCGACCTGCGGTCTGCGCATCTGCAGATGCAACACTGTGTGCCGTGAAGCTCCAGGTGCCGCAGCCTGTGCCAGTGTTCAGCGTCCGCGTGATCGCGCTGCGTGCGAGCCTGCATGCAGTCCGCGCGAGCTCCAGTGTCTGCGCGTGCGGTCTGCGTGTACTCTGCGTGCGCCTTTCAGTACGAGCCTGCGCAGCCTTGGGTGCAAGCGCCGCATGCGTGAGCGCCTTTGTGCGGAGCCTGCGTGGAAATTCTTGCGTGTACCCAAAGTGCCTGCGTGAGCCTGCGCGCCTGCGCTGGCCTGCGCGCGCCTGCGAGTCTGCGCCTGCCCCAGGCGTCTGCGCATCTCGCGCGTGTCTGCGGCTGCCTGCGCGCCTGCGTAGCTGGCGCAGCCTGCGCATAGCAGCACGCCTGCGAGCCTGTGTCCTGCGTGATAGCGCGTGCGTCCTGCGGCGTGCCCAGTGATTCGTGCGCACACACTGCGCGAGCCTGCGGCATCTGCGCGAGCCCAGGTCACATCTGCGCGATCTGGTGCCTGCGTGAGTCTGCGCGCCTGCGCGAGTTCGCATGCGTCCTGCGTGAGCCCAGTGTTCGCGGTCCGTGCGCAGCTCTCAGTGTCCCAGAGCTGAGCCACCTGCCCTGCGCGCCTGCGTGTCTGCGGAGGCCTGCGCGCGCCTGCGCCTGCAGCATCTGCGTGAAAGCCTGTTACCTGCGGTCAGTGCGTGAATCTGCGCGTGTCCAGTGCAGCTCTGGTGTGTGTCTGTGAGCCTGTGTGCGCCTGCGTGTAGCTCTGCGTGTGTGCGTGCAAAGTCTGCGCGAGCGCGTGCGTGCCTGCGCGAGCTTCATGCGCCTGCGCACACTATGCGAGCTCAGGTGCGTCCGCAGGAGTCTGCGCGCCTGAGGTACACTGCAGTGAGTTTTGCCCAGGTGTGCCCGCGTGAGCCTGCGTGCGCCTGCGCGAGCCTGCGCGCCTGCGAGCCCGTGCGTACCTGCGCGAAGCCTGCGGGCGTCGCCTGCGCACACTGCGAGCCTGGCGCATCATCTGCGCGAGCCTGCGAGCTCGCGTGTACCTGCGCGAGCCTGCAGTGCGTCCGCGCGGAAGCCTGCGCGCGCAGCGTACGCGCAGCCTGCGCATACCCAGAGGTGTCCGTGCGAGCCTGCGCGCGCTCCAGCACCTGCGCGAGCCTGCGCACACTCGCGCGAGCCTGGTACTGCGCGGCCTGCGCCTGCGCAGCCTGTGCGCCTGCGCGTGCCTGCGTGCCTGCGGTGCGCCTGCGCGAGCCTCCTGCAGTGCGCCTGTGCAGTGACTCAGTGAGCCCAGCGCCCAAAGCGAGCCTGCGCGAGCCTGCGCACATCTGCGCGAGCCCAGCACACTAGAGCCTGCGTGTTTTATGCGCGCCCGGAGTCTGCGCAAGTGTCCGCGTGATTCGTGCGCGCCTGCGCACACTGCGTGAGTCTGCGCGCGTCCGCGTGAGCCTGCGCGCGTCCTGCGCACATCTGCGCGAGCCTGCAGCACATCTGCGAGCCCGGTGTTCAGAGCAGTTCAAAAACCTGCGTGAGCCCAGTGCGCTCAAAGTGAGCTCAGTATTGCGTCCAAAAGTGAGCTCAGTGTCCGTGTGCGCCTGCGTGTGGCGCCGATGCGTCCGCGTGACTGCACGAGCCTGTGCGCCTGTGCTCTTTGCGCCTGCGTAGCTCCAGTGATCATGCGCGCCTGCGCACACTGCGAGCCAGCGTTTGTGCAGCCAGTGAGTCTGCGTGAGCCCAGTGCGTCCGTACTGCGTGAAAGCCCATGCGGTTTCAAATTGCGTGTGTCTGCGCGATGCGCGCCTGGTGTGAATACGCTGCGCCTGCGCATCCATTGGTGCGAGAGCCCAGTGCGTCCGCGTGAGTTCCTGGGTGCGCGCTCCAGGCACATCTGCGCGAAAGCCTGCGCGCGTCCGCGCCTGCAGGTGAGCCCAGTAGCTCTGCGCGTCTGTTAGCCCAGCGTTCGTCCGCGAGCCTGCGCGCCTGCGCGTCTGCGAACATCTTCGCGAGCCTGCACATCTGCGCGAGCTCCAGGAGTCAGTGCGCCTGT
>NC_080724.1:24001791-24006791 GCF_019097595.1 Hemibagrus wyckioides
CACACACACCTCTCTGCTAACAAGTGCTGCTTTGTGTTGAGGAAGTCTAAGAGCTGGCAGGCCTCAGCCCCAATCCTTCATGTTTTATTCCCTTCACTGTCTCACTTCTGCTGCTGAAAAACTTTTACTAAACATTTATTGTGTAACACAGATCATGTTTTTTTTAAATATGGTTAGGTCCTGATGAAGGTCTGAAGTCTTCATCTGAGAGCAGTGCAGTGCTCAGGGGTCAGAAATCAGAACTTTATTAAAGTCTAGATCAGGAGTGGTGATAAAAACCAGCAGAACTGACCGGTCTTTTCCTGAAGCCTTCAGTACTGGCTGATACGCATGTTATATACTACCTACACTACCAACCTATTAAAAAAAACCTGTCTCACACCGAACCTGTCTCACACCGAACCTGTCTCACACCGAACCTGTCTCACACCAAACCTGTCTCACACCGAACCTGTCTCACACCGAACCTGTCTCACACCGAACCTGTGTCACACCAAACCTGTCTCACACCGAACCTGTCTCACACCGAACCTGTGTCATACCAAACCTGTGTCACACCAAACCTGTCTCACACCATACCTGTCTCACACTGAACCTGTCTCACACCAAACCTGTCTCACACTGAACCTGTCTCACACCGAACCTGTGTCACACCAAACCTGTCTCACACCGAACCTGTCTCACACCGAACCTGTGTCACACCAAACCTGTCTCACACCGAACCTGTCTCACACCGAACCTGTGTCATACCAAACCTGTCTCACACCGAACCTGTCTCACACCATACCTGTCTCACACCGAACCTGTCTCACACCAAACCTGTCTCACACTGAACCTGTCTCACACCGTACCTGTCTCACACCGTACCTGTCTCACACCGAACCTGTCTCACACCATACCTGTCTCACACTGAACCTGTCTCACACCATACCTGTCTCACACTGAACCTGTGTTACACCTATCTGTCTCACACCGAACCTGTCTCACACCAAACCTGTCTCACACCGAACCTGTCTCACACTGAACCTGTCTCACACCGTACCTGTCTCACACCGTACCTGTCTCACACCGAACCTGTCTCACACCATACCTGTCTCACACTGAACCTGTCTCACACCATACCTGTCTCACACTGAACCTGTGTTACACCTATCTGTCTCACACCGAACCTGTCTCACACCAAACCTGTCTCACACCGAACCTGTCTCACACTGAACCTGTGTCACACCTATCTGTCTCACACCGAACCTGTCTCACACCATACCTGTCTCACACTGAACCTGTCTCACACCGTACCTGTCTCACACCATACCTGTCTCACACCATACGTGTCTCACACTGAACCTGTCTCACACCGTACCTGTCTCACACTGAACCTGTCTCACACCATACCTGTCTCACACTGAACCTGTCTCACACCGAACCTGTCTCACACCATACCTGTCTCACACTGAACCTGTGTCACACCTATCTGTCTCACACCGAACCTGTCTCACACCATACCTGTCTCACACTGAACCTGTCTCACACCGAACCTGTCTCACACTGAACCTGTCTCACACCGAACCTGTCTCACACCATACCTGTCTCACACTGAACCTGTCTCACACCAAACCTGTCTCACACTGAACCTGTCTCACACCGTACCTGTCTCACACTGAACCTGTCTCACACCATACCTATCTCACACCATACCTGTCTCACACCGAACCTGTCTCACACCGAACCTGTCTCACACCGAACCTGTGTCACACCAAACCTGTCTCACACCGAACCTGTCTCACACCGAACCTGTCTCACACCGAACCTGTCTCACACCAAACCTGTGTCACACCAAACCTGTCTCACACCGAACCTGTGTCATACCAAACCTGTCTCACACCGAACCTGTCTCACACCATACCTGTCTCACACCGAACCTGTCTCACACCAAACCTGTCTCACACTGAACCTGTCTCACACCGTACCTGTCTCACACCGTACCTGTCTCACACCGAACCTGTCTCACACCATACCTGTCTCACACTGAACCTGTCTCACACCATACCTGTCTCACACTGAACCTGTGTTACACCTATCTGTCTCACACCGAACTGTCTCACACCAAACCTGTCTCACACCGAACCTGTCTCACACTGAACCTGTGTCACACCTATCTGTCTCACACCGAACCTGTCTCACACCATACCTGTCTCACACTGAACCTGTCTCACACCGTACCTGTCTCACACCATACCTGTCTCACACCATACGTGTCTCACACTGAACCTGTCTCACACCGTACCTGTCTCACACTGAACCTGTCTCACACCATACCTGTCTCACACTGAACCTGTCTCACACCGAACCTGTCTCACACCATACCTGTCTCACACTGAACCTGTGTCACACCTATCTGTCTCACACCGAACCTGTCTCACACCATACCTGTCTCACACTGAACCTGTCTCACACCAAACCTGTCTCACACTGAACCTGTCTCACACCGAACCTGTCTCACACCATACCTGTCTCACACTGAACCTGTCTCACACCAAACCTGTCTCACACCGAACCTGTCTCACACCGAACCTGTCTCACACCGAACCTGTGTCATACCAAACCTGTGTCATACCAAACCTGTCTCACACCGAACCTGTCTCACACCATACCTGTCTCACACCGAACCTGTCTCACACCAAACCTGTCTCACACTGAACCTGTCTCACACCGTACCTGTCTCACACCGTACATGTCTCACACCGAACCTGTCTCACACCATACCTGTCTCACACTGAACCTGTCTCACACCATACCTGTCTCACACTGAACCTGTGTTACACCTATCTGTCTCACACCGAACCTGTCTCACACCAAACCTGTCTCACACCGAACCTGTCTCACACTGAACCTGTGTCACACCTATCTGTCTCACACCGAACCTGTCTCACACCATACCTGTCTCACACTGAACCTGTCTCACACCGTACCTGTCTCACACCATACCTGTCTCACACCATACGTGTCTCACACTGAACCTGTCTCACACCGTACCTGTCTCACACTGAACCTGTCTCACACCATACCTGTCTCACACTGAACCTGTCTCACACCGAACCTGTCTCACACCATACCTGTCTCACACTGAACCTGTGTCACACCTATCTGTCTCACACCGAACCTGTCTCACACCATACCTGTCTCACACTGAACCTGTCTCACACCGAACCTGTCTCACACTGAACCTGTCTCACACCGAACCTGTCTCACACCATACCTGTCTCACACTGAACCTGTCTCACACCAAACCTGTCTCACACTGAACCTGTCTCACACCGTACCTGTCTCACACTGAACCTGTCTCACACCATACCTATCTCACACCATACCTGTCTCACACCGTACCTGTCTCACACTGAACCTGTGTCACACCGAACCTGTCTCACACTGAACCTGTCTCACACCGAACCTGTCTCACACCATATCTGTCTCACACCGAACCTGTCTCACACCAAACCTGTCTCAAACTGAACCTGTCTCACACCGTACCTGTCTCACACCGAACCTGTCTCACACCATACCTGTCTCACACCGAACCTGTCTCACACCATACCTGTCTCACACTGAACCTGTCTCACACCGAACCTGTCTCACACCATACCTGTCTGACACCGAACCTGTCTCACACCATACCTGTCTCACACTGAACCTGTCTCACACCATACCTGTCTCACACTGAACCTGTCTCACACCGAACCTGTCTCACACCGTACCTGTCTCACCCCGAACCTGTCTCACACCATACCTGTCTCACACTGAACCTGTCTCACACTGAACCTGTGTCACACCTATCTGTCTCACACCGAACCTGTCTCACACCATACCTGTCTCACACTGAACCTGTCTCACACCGAACCTGTCTCACACCATACGTGTCTCACACTGAACCTGTCTCACACCGTACCTGTCTCACACCATACCTGTCTCACACTGAACCTGTCTCACACCGAACCTGTCTCACACCATACCTGTCTGACACCGAACCTGTCTCACACCATACCTGTCTCACACCGAACCTGTCTCACACCATACCTGTCTCACACTGAACCTGTCTCACACCGAACCTGTCTCACACTGAACCTGTCTCACACCGTACCTGTCTCACCCCGAACCTGTCTCACACCATACCTGTCTCACACTGAACCTGTCTCACACTGAACCTGTGTCACACCTATCTGTCTCACACCGAACCTGTCTCACACCATAACTGTCTCACACTGAACCTGTCTCACACCGAACCTGTCTCACACCGAACCTGTCTCACACCGTACCTGTCTCACACCGAACCTGTCTCACACCATACCTGTCTCACACTGAACCTGTGTCACACCGAACCTGTCTCACACTGAACCTGTGTCACACCTATCTGTCTCACACCGAACCTGTCTCACACCATACCTGTCTCACACTGAACCTGTCTCACACCGTACCTGTCTCACACCGTACCTGTCTCACACCGAACCTGTCTCACACCGAACCTGTCTCACACTGAACCTGTCTCACACCGTACCTGTCTCACACCGAACCTGTCTCACACCGTATCTGTCTCACACCAAACCTGTCTCAAACTGAACCTGTCTCACACCGTACCTGTCTCACACCAAACCTGTCTCACACCGTACCTGTCTCACACCGAACCTGTCACACCTACCTGTCTCACACCGAACCTGTCTCACACCGTATCTGTCTCACACCGAACCTGTCTCACACCAAACCTGTCTCACACTGAACCTGTGTCACACCGAACCTGTGTCACACCATACCTGTCTCACACCATACCTGTCTCACACCATACCTGTCTCACACTGAACCTGTGTCACACCGAACCTGTCTCACACTGAACCTGTCTCACACCGAACCTGTCTCAAACTGAACCCGTGTCACACCAAACCTGTCTCACACTGAACCTGTCTCACACCGAACCTGTCTCACACTGAACCTGTGTCACACCGAACCTGTCT
>NC_080724.1:24014291-24056791 GCF_019097595.1 Hemibagrus wyckioides
GAGGCCTGGGTCCTGCTTCACTCCTGAGCTGTGAACATTAACAACCATGCTGATGGAGAACCTTACAGCTTAGCACTGTGACAGATCATTACAGCTCCAACACCTTCACAAAGAGCCATTTCACACCTGTTTGTATGTTTGTTGACTGAATCGAGGTGAAATTGATCATTTTGTTTTTTTTGATGTTTTAATTTGAGAAATAACGAAACCAAAAAGCTAAAAAAGTGTTGCTGCGGTGAGTAGGAGCGTGTGTAGGGGCGCGTGTAGGGGCGCGTGTAGGGGCGCGTGTAGGGGCGCGTGTAGGGGGCGCGTGTAGGGGGCGCGTGTAGGAGCGTGTGTAGGGGTGTGTGTAGGAGCGCGTGTAGGGGCGCGTGTAGGGGCGCGTGTAGGGGCGTGTGTAGGGGTGTGTGTAGGAGCTGCTCATGCTGCATCACATGGCAGCGTAACACACTTACAGTCTGCCCTTTTCCACATACATGAATTCACAGACTTCCTGATTGGTTAGTTTTGCTGTGACTGACAGGAGAAAGACAGTATGCTCCTTCCACACAGTCAGCATGGCCAATCACACTTTCTTGGACATCTGGCTACAGATGGCTGTGACATCATCAGGATTTGGACATGTGACCTGATGTTTGAGTGAACGCTGTTCTCACTGAAACCCAGGGCTCTAAGTTACCTCAACACTGATGGATGAAGTTCTGATGGACCCAAACCTCCTTCAGATGTTGAACTGACCAACACGTCACTCACTTCAGCACACACTGAGATTCTCAGCAGGGAACTGAACGCAGAAGGTCATGTCATGTTACAGCCGTGGATAAAAACTGACAGCAAACATCAGCGGCTGTAAGGGGCAAAGTCTGACATCACTTCAAAGACTTTATCTAATCTCCAAAATAACACAGATAACACCAAACACAAGCACATTCAAAGGGCAAAAGCAGAAGACTCTTATTACACATGATACTTCTTCTGTCCAGAAGATGCTCCACATCTGTCCAGCTAAATCCCAGTGTCACATATCACAGTGAAGATGCTAGCATGTTTATTCTGCAGTAAACACCTGCTTACTGTGTCCTCTGTGCAGATCAGCTCCTGACCTCTCACTGAAGTTCATTTATAAATGGTCAACACAGATGGTGATCTGCTTCACTGCTTACACAGCGGTCAGTCACGTACCTGCTCCCTGCCCACTGACTGTTCATTCTGCTCTGTTTACATCCACAGTACTAGTTCTAAAAGCACCCAAATCTCACCATTAAGAACACAACATAAGTTCTAGTAAGTAAAAGCTCCTTCTTTCTTGAGACTAGCCTCAAGTGTGCATGTGTAACCTGGAATATTAATCTCCTGAAAAACTCACCTCCAGGCACATCCTGGCCACGTGCAGGCAAAGGGTTTCTCGCCCGTGTGTCTCCTCAGGTGAGCCTTCAGGTGACTGCTCTTGGTATACATCTTGGCACAGCCTGGAAAAGTGCACTTGTGCATTTTAATTAAATCAGCTACGGAGCTCTTCTGGAATTTCTGACCCCCAATGAGGAGTCCTGCTCCCTGTATCCCGCTGGCTGTGTTCTCCATGTGTCCTGAGGGTTTGGCTGCGATAGGGACAGGAGCGATGCGGACAAATTTGGAGGAAGTGCTGCTAAGGCTAGCTGGTGGAACCACTTGAGGAACCAGAGCAAATGTCTGGCCCTGGATGTTCACCAGTAGCTGTGCGATTTTGAAGTCCGAAGTGGGTGTCTGCAACTGAGATGCAGGTGTGGGATTGGGATTCGGCTCCTGTTTGATGGGAATGGGCTGGATCTGCAGGAAGACTGGTGTCCCCGAGCTCTCCATCGCCCCTGCCTTCCCGGGGAGCGGCTCCTTCTTTACCATGGCCTGAGAGCCTGTAGTAAGTCCGGCTGAAGATGGGACACTCTTAGGCTCGAGTTCTGTCATCTCCGTCATGCTGGAGATAGGCACTGTTTGGTCTTGTGTCTTCATTTCTGATGTGTCTTGTGTTGTTTCAGCTTTCTCCTTTAAGGCTACAACCTCCATGTTCTCCTCCAAAAACTCCTCAATCTCCTCCAGTGTGGGTTGAAAGAGAAGCCCTGCATGTTCTCCCAGATCTCCAGGAAACACAGGAAACTCAAAGCATTCCTCTTTGGCAGTCCGATCCCTGCAGGACTCCCAGGCCAGACCCATAGGGAGGACAGGAGGAACCATGGCAGGAGTTAGCACCGGGGTTGAAGATGTTTGGCTCTGAGAAAGTAGGAAGTCCAAGAGGCCATCTTGGCTCTCACTGCTTGAGCTGCTGCTGCAGCTGCACCTGGAGCTCAAAACCTGAGACTCAGGGCTGGAGCAGGAACGTGAGCTGGAAGAATCGCTCAGCTCATCCTCGGAGAACGGAGACGGAAGTACCTGATAGACCCGCTCGTCCCTGACCATGGCCTGCAGGTGGTGTACTGGCAAAGAGGAACCGTACGACAGGAACGTCACTTCATCCACTAACAAGTGATCCACCATTCCTGGTCAGACCCTGAGAGGAGATCAGAAAGTCAGAGTATACCAGATTCACCTTCTGGAGGACAAGATAAAATATGTGTGTCTGTTATCTGGTTAACCAGAAGAACTAATGAGTGTATAAATAAACATGAGCATAAGCAAATCTGGAAACTAGCATCTGCTGACAAACCCAGGCTGTCGAAAATGAGGCTTTTTTGTGACACTCTGCTTTTAAATTAGAAATAAAAACATCTGATCGTCTACACCTTCTGGTCGTCTACACCGTCTGATCGTCTACACCGTCTGATCGTCTACACCTTCTGATCGTCTACACCGTCTGATCGTCTACACCTTCTGATCGTCTACACCGTCTGATCGTCTACACCGTCTGATCGTCTACACCTTCTGGTCGTCTACACCGTCTGATCGTCTACACCGTCTGATCGTCTACACCGTCTGATCGTCTACACTATCTGATTGTCTACACCTTCTGATCGTCTACACCGTCTGATTGTCTACACCTTCTGATCGTCTACACTGTCTGATTGTCTACACCTTCTGATCGTCTACACCGTCTGATTGTCTACACCTTCTGATCGTCTACACCTGATCGTCTACACCGTCTGATCAGAGTGTTTGCTCTCATGAAGGACGTGTTCAGAGTCTCTCAGAATGCAGTTTTCTCCTTTTAGAGTAAATATTTAAAGGTACATCAGTGCTCCTTATATTATTATTATTATTGTTGTTGTTGTTAATAATAATAATAATTATAATAATAATAATAATAATAATAATAATAATAATAATAATAATATTGTTGTTGTTTAAAGACACAGAGATACACAGTGAAGGTATAAAAGCAGCATTTGAGAGAAGAATAAAACGTGGAGCAGCAGAGCAGTTGCAGTCAGACTCTACACATGTTCACCAACAGCTGGATTTTTAAAGCGCTTCACTGTGAGGGATCTGATTCTAACACACACTGATTTCAACACAACGATAAACAATACATTTATTTTTATCCAAATGTGTAAAAGTTCTATTCTTTAATCACAATAGGAAGTGCAGTTACACCTTAGATATCTCACGCGAGCAGTTTATTATAGTAATAAGAGAGTTTAGATCTCTCTGCGTTATGACCGAAAGTAAACTCAGATCAGAGAGAGCGCGTGAGCGGAAATTATCATCATCCTAATAATAATCATGAGCGCGTGAGAGATTGTGAGAATTCGTGAAGAATACCTGCAAACTCTGTGTGCTGGAATTCGGTTCTGCATTTCTGGCTAAAGTAACTAACCATCCGCACACACTCACCTGTGGACTCGCAGTGCCTCGCTTCTGTGTGTGTGTGTATCTGCTGCACGGCGTGTGTGACCGCGCGTGTGCGTTGCAGTATATTTCCGTTAAGTGATGAAGTGTGGGTTTTAACCCGCTGCCCTCGCGCTGCTTTTCTCTTGCGCTCGCGTGTTACTACATTACAGTCACATGATCGCGCGCTCCACCGCTTTTAACGGAGACACCGAGCTGCACGGGATTGGACAGATTTACAGGAGGAGGCGGAGCGCACGGGGCTGGATGACATCCGTGTGGTAAGTAGTTATAATAATATTAAAATCGTTTTCATTGTTGACATTTCTCTCTTTCTCCATTTATTAATGAATGTTAATAATGTAAATATATTAACACTGAGTCTTTACACTACTGACTCTCTGTAAATCACCGCTGGATCATTACGTCATCACACTTCACACTTCACAGCATGTTCAGTGGTCCTCTAGTTTCTCCACGCTTCAGAAGGAACATCCAGAACATCATGCAGCACATTTGTCAGCCGTTTAGCTGCTGGTTGCTCTTCAGCTTTCCTTTTTAAGGCTTGGTGTGCTGTAGGTGATTATAATGCAGTATAACAGGTATAGATGTGCTGTAGGTGCTTATAACACAGTGTAACAGGTGTAGATGTGCTGTAGGTGATTATAATGCAGTATAACAGGTGTAGATGTGCTGTAGGTGCTTATAACACAGTGTAACAGGTGTAGATGTGCTGTAGGCGATTATAACGCAGTATAACAGGTGTAGATATGCTGTAGGTGATTATAACGCAGTATAACAGGTGTAGATGTGCTGTAGGTGCTTATAACACAGTGTAACAGGTGTAGATGTGCTGTAGGTGATTATAATGCAGTATAACAGGTGTAGATGTGCTGTAGGTGCTTATAACACAGTGTAACAGGTGTAGATGTGCTGTAGGCGGTAATAACGCGGTATAACAGGTGTAGATGTGCTGTAGGTGATTATAACGCAGTATAACAGGTGTAGATGTGCTGTAGGTGATTATAAGGGAGTATAACAGGTGTAGATGTGCTGTAGGTGATTATAACGCAGTATAACAGGTGTAGATGTGCTGTAGGTGATTATAAGGCAGTATAATTAGATATTTATAATTATATATGTGCTGTAGGTGATTATAACGCAGTGTAACAGCTGTAGATGTGCTGTAGGTGATTATAACGCAGTATAACAGGTGTAGATGTGCTGTAGGTGATTATAACGCAGTGTAACAGGTGTAGATGTGCTGTAGGTGCTTATAACGCAGTATAACAGGTGTAGATGTGCTGTAGGTGATTCTAAGGCAGTTTAACAGGTGTAGATGTGCTGTAGGTGATTATAACGCAGTATAACAAGTGTAGATGTGCTGTAGGTGATTCTAAGGCAGTGTAACGTGTAGATGTGCTGTAGGTGATTATAAGGCAGTATAACAGGTGTAGATGTGCTGTAGGTGATTATAAGGCAGTATAACAGGTGTTGATGTGCTGTAGGTGATTATAAGGCAGTATAACAGGTGTAGATGTGCTGTAGGTGATTATAAGGCAGTATAACAAGTGTAGATGTGCTGTAGGTGATTATAAGGCAGTGTAACAGGTGTAGATGTGCTGTAGGTGATTATAAGGCAGTATAACAGGTGTAGATGTGCTGTAGGTGATTATAACGCAGTATAACAGGTGTAGATGTGCTGTAGGTGATTATAACGCAGTATAACAGGTGTAGATGTGCTGTGGGTGATTATAAGGCAGTATAACAGGTGTAGATGTGCTGTAGGTGATTATAACGCAGTATAACAGGTGTAGATGTGCTGTAGGTGATTATAAGGCAGTATAACAGGTGTAGATGTGCTGTAGGCGATTATAAGGCAGTATAACAGGTGTAGATGTGCTGTAGGTGATTATAAGGCAGTGTAACAGGTGTAGATGTGCTGTAGGTGATTCTAAGGCAGTGTAACAGGTGTAGATGTGCTGTAGGTGATTCTAAGGCAGTATAACAGGTGTAGATGTGCTGTAGGTGATTATAATGCAGTGTAACAGGTGTAGATGTGCTGTAGGTGATTATAAGGCAGTATAACAGGTGTAGATGTGCTGTAGGTGATTCTAAGGCAGTGTAACAGGTGTAGATGTGCTGTTGGTGATTATAAGGCAGGATAACAGGTGTAGATGTGCTGTAGGTGATTATAACGCAGTATAACAGGTGTAGATGTGCTGTAGGTCATTATAATGCAGTATAACAGGTGTACATGTGCTGTAGATGATTATAAGGCAGTATAACAGGTGTAGATGTGCTGTAGGTGATTATAAGGGAGTATAACAGGTGTAGATGTGCTGTAGGTGATTATAACGCAGTATAACAGGTGTAGATGTGCTGTAGGTGATTATAAGGCAGTATAATTAGATATTTATAATTATATATGTGCTGTAGGTGATTATAACGCAGTGTAACAGCTGTAGATGTGCTGTAGGTGATTATAAGGCAGTATAACAGGTGTAGATGTGCTGTAGGTGATTATAAGGCAGTGTAACAGGTGTAGATGTGCTGTAGGTGATTATAACGCAGTATAACAGGTGTAGATGTGCTGTAGGTGATTATAATGCAGTATAACAGGTGTAGATGTGCTGTAGGTGATTATAAGGCAGTGTAACAGGTGTAGATGTGCTGTAGGTGATTATAAGGCAGTATAACAGGTGTAGATGTGCTGTAGGTGATTATAAGCCAGTATAACAGGTATAGATGTGCTGTAGGTGATTATAAGGCAGTATAACAGGTGTAGATGTGCTGTAGGTGATTATAACGCAGTATAACAGGTGTAGATGTGCTGTAGGTGATTATAACGCAGTATAACAGGTGTAGATGTGCTGTAGGCGATTATAACGCAGTATAATAGATGTAGATGTGCTGTAGGTGATTATAAGGCAGTGTAACAGGTGTAGATGTGCTGTAGGTGCTTATAACGCAGTGTAACAGGTGTAGATGTGCTGTAGGTGATTCTAAGGCAGTGTAACAGGTGTAGATGTGCTGTAGGTGATTATAAGGCAGTATAACAGGTGTAGATGTGCTGTAGGTGATTATAATGCAGTGTAACAGGTGTAGATGTGCTGTAGGTGATTATAAGGCAGTGTAACAGGTGTAGATGTGCTGTAGGTGATTATAACGCAGTATAACAAGTGTAGATGTGCTGTAGGTGATTCTAAGGCAGTGTAACATGTAGATGTGCTGTAGGTGATTATAAGGCAGTATAACAGGTGTAGATGTGCTGTAGGTGATTATAAGGCAGTATAACAGGTGTTGATGTGCTGTAGGTGATTATAAGGCAGTATAACAGGTGTAGATGTGCTGTAGGTGATTATAAGGCAGTATAACAAGTGTAGATGTGCTGTAGGTGATTATAAGGCAGTGTAACAGGTGTAGATGTGCTGTAGGTGATTATAAGGCAGTATAACAGGTGTTGATGTGCTGTAGGTGATTATAAGGCAGTATAACAGGTGTAGATGTGCTGTAGGTGATTATAAGGCAGTATAACAGGTGTTGATATGCTGTAGGTGATTATAAGGCAGTATAACAGGTGTAGATGTGCTGTAGGTGATTATAAGGCAGTATAACAGGTGTAGATGTGCTGTAGGTGATTATAAGGCAGTATAACAGGTGTTGATGTGCTGTAGGTGATTATAAGGCAGTATAACAGGTGTAGATGTGCTGTAGGTGATTATAAGGCAGTATAACAGGTGTAGATGTGCTGTAGGTGATTATAAGGCAGTATAACAGGTGTAGATGTGCTGTAGGTGATTATAAGGCAGTGTAACAGGTGTAGATGTGCTGTAGGTGATTATAAGGCAGTATAACAGGTGTAGATGTGCTGTAGGTGATTATAAGGCAGTGTAACAGGTGTAGATGTGCTGTAGGTGATTATAAGGCAGTGTAACAGGTGTAGATGTGCTGTAGGTGATTATAAGGCAGTATAACAGGTGTTGATGTGCTGTAGGTGATTATAAGGCAGTATAACAGGTGTAGATGTGCTGTAGGTGATTATAAGGCAGTGTAACAGGTGTAGATGTGCTGTAGGTGATTATAAGGCAGTGTAACAGGTGTAGATGTGCTGTAGGTGATTATAAGGCAGTATAACAGGTGTTGATGTGCTGTAGGTGATTATAAGGCAGTATAACAGGTGTAGATGTGCTGTAGGTGATTATAAGGCAGTATAACAGGTGTTGATGTGCTGTAGGTGATTATAAGGCAGTATAACAGGTGTAGATGTGCTGTAGGTGATTATAAGGCAGTATAACAGGTGTAGATGTGCTGTAGGTGATTATAAGGCAGTATAACAGGTGTAGATGTGCTGTAGGTGATTATAACGCAGTATAACAGGTGTAGATGTGCTGTAGGTGATTATAACGCAGTATAACAGGTGTAGATGTGCTGTGGGTGATTATAAAGCAGTATAACAGGTGTAGATGTGCTGTAGGTGATTATAACGCAGTATAACAGGTGTAGATGTGCTGTAGGTGATTATAACGCAGTATAACAGGTGTAGATGTGCTGTAGGTGATTATAAGGCAGTATAACAGGTGTAGATGTGCTTTAGGTGATTATAACGCAGTATAACAAGTGTAGATGTGCTGTAGGTGATTATAACACAGTATAACAAGTGTACATGTGCTTTAGGTGATTATAACGCAGTATAACAAGTGTACATGTGCTGTAGGTGATTATAAGGCAGTATAACAGGTGTAGATGTGCTGTAGGTGATTATAAGGCAGTGTAACAGGTGTAGATGTGCTGTAGGTGATTATAAGGCAGTATAACAGGTGTAGATGTGCTGTAGGTGATTATAATGCAGTGTAACAGGTGTAGATGTGCTGTAGGTGATTATAAGGCAGTATAACAGGTGTAGATGTGCTGTAGGTGATTCTAAGGCAGTGTAACAGGTGTAGATGTGCTGTAGGTGATTATAAGGCAGTATAACAGGTGTAGATGTGCTGTAGGTGATTATAACGCAGTATAACAGGTGTAGATGTGCTGTAGGTCATTATAATGCAGTATAACAGGTGTTCATGTGCTGTAGATGATTATAAGGCAGTATAACAGGTGTAGATGTGCTGTAGGTGATTATAAGGGAGTATAACAGGTGTAGATGTGCTGTAGGTGATTATAACGCAGTATAACAGGTGTAGATGTGCTGTAGGTGATTATAAGGCAGTATAATTAGATATTTATAATTATATATGTGCTGTAGGTGATTATAACGCAGTGTAACAGCTGTAGATGTGCTGTAGGTGATTATAACGCAGTATAACAGGTGTAGATGTGCTGTAGGTGATTATAACGCAGTGTAACAGGTGTAGATGTGCTGTAGGTGCTTATAACGCAGTATAACAGGTGTAGATGTGCTGTAGGTGATTCTAAGGCAGTTTAACAGGTGTAGATGTGCTGTAGGTGATTATAACGCAGTATAACAAGTGTAGATGTGCTGTAGGTGATTCTAAGGCAGTGTAACGTGTAGATGTGCTGTAGGTGATTATAAGGCAGTATAACAGGTGTAGATGTGCTGTAGGTGATTATAAGGCAGTATAACAGGTGTTGATGTGCTGTAGGTGATTATAAGGCAGTATAACAGGTGTAGATGTGCTGTAGGTGATTATAAGGCAGTATAACAAGTGTAGATGTGCTGTAGGTGATTATAAGGCAGTGTAACAGGTGTAGATGTGCTGTAGGTGATTATAAGGCAGTATAACAGGTGTAGATGTGCTGTAGGTGATTATAACGCAGTATAACAGGTGTAGATGTGCTGTAGGTGATTATAACGCAGTATAACAGGTGTAGATGTGCTGTGGGTGATTATAAGGCAGTATAACAGGTGTAGATGTGCTGTAGGTGATTATAACGCAGTATAACAGGTGTAGATGTGCTGTAGGTGATTATAAGGCAGTATAACAGGTGTAGATGTGCTGTAGGCGATTATAAGGCAGTATAACAGGTGTAGATGTGCTGTAGGTGATTATAAGGCAGTGTAACAGGTGTAGATGTGCTGTAGGTGATTCTAAGGCAGTGTAACAGGTGTAGATGTGCTGTAGGTGATTCTAAGGCAGTATAACAGGTGTAGATGTGCTGTAGGTGATTATAATGCAGTGTAACAGGTGTAGATGTGCTGTAGGTGATTATAAGGCAGTATAACAGGTGTAGATGTGCTGTAGGTGATTCTAAGGCAGTGTAACAGGTGTAGATGTGCTGTTGGTGATTATAAGGCAGGATAACAGGTGTAGATGTGCTGTAGGTGATTATAACGCAGTATAACAGGTGTAGATGTGCTGTAGGTCATTATAATGCAGTATAACAGGTGTACATGTGCTGTAGATGATTATAAGGCAGTATAACAGGTGTAGATGTGCTGTAGGTGATTATAAGGGAGTATAACAGGTGTAGATGTGCTGTAGGTGATTATAACGCAGTATAACAGGTGTAGATGTGCTGTAGGTGATTATAAGGCTGTATAATTAGATATTTATAATTATATATGTGCTGTAGGTGATTATAACGCAGTGTAACAGCTGTAGATGTGCTGTAGGTGATTATAAGGCAGTATAACAGGTGTAGATGTGCTGTAGGTGATTATAAGGCAGTGTAACAGGTGTAGATGTGCTGTAGGTGATTATAACGCAGTATAACAGGTGTAGATGTGCTGTAGGTGATTATAATGCAGTATAACAGGTGTAGATGTGCTGTAGGTGATTATAAGGCAGTGTAACAGGTGTAGATGTGCTGTAGGTGATTATAAGGCAGTATAACAGGTGTAGATGTGCTGTAGGTGATTATAAGCCAGTATAACAGGTATAGATGTGCTGTAGGTGATTATAAGGCAGTATAACAGGTGTAGATGTGCTGTAGGTGATTATAAGGCAGTATAACAGGTGTAGATGTGCTGTAGGTGATTCTAAGGCAGTATAACAGGTGTAGATGTGCTGTAGGTGATTATAAGGCAGTATAACAGGTGTAGATGTGCTCTAGGTGATTATAAGGCAGTATAACAGGTGTAGATGTGCTGTAGGTGATTCTAAGGCAGTGTAACAGGTGTAGATGTGCTGTAGGTGATTATAAGGCAGTATAACAGGTGTAGATGTGCTGTAGGTGATTATAATGCAGTGTAACAGGTGTAGATGTGCTGTAGGTGATTATAAGGCAGTATAACAGGTGTAGATGTGCTGTAGGTGATTCTAAGGCAGTGTAACAGGTGTAGATGTGCTGTAGGTGATTATAAGGCAGTATAACAGGTGTAGATGTGCTGTAGGTGATTATAAGGCAGTATAACAGGTGTAGATGTGCTGTAGGTGATTATAATGCAGTGTAACAGGTGTAGATGTGCTGTAGGTGATTATAAGGCAGTGTAACAGGTGTAGATGTGCTTTAGGTGATTATAAGGCAGTATAACAGGTGTAGATGTGCTGTAGGTGATTATAAGGCAGTATAACAGGTGTAGATGTGCTGTAGGTGATTATAAGGCAGTATAATTAGATATTTATAATTATATATGTGCTGTAGGTGATTATAACGCAGTGTAACAGCTGTAGATGTGCTGTAGGTGATTCTAAGGCAGTATAACAGGTGTAGATGTGCTGTAGGTGATTATAAGGCAGTATAACAGGTGTAGATGTGCTGTAGGTGATTATAAGGCAGTGTAACAGGTGTAGATGTGCTGTAGGTGATTATAAGGCAGTATAACAGGTGTAGATGTGCTGTAGGTGATTATAAGGCAGTATAACAGGTGTAGATGTGCTGTAGGTGATTATAAGGCAGTATAACAGGTGTAGATGTGCTGTAGGTGATTATAAGGCAGTGTAACAGGTGTAGATGTGCTGTAGGTGATTATAAGGCAGTATAACAGGTGTAGATGTGCTGTTGGTGATTATAACGCAGTATAACAGGTGTAGATGTGCTGTAGGTGATTATAAGGCAGTGTAACAGGTGTAGATGTGCTGTAGGTGATTATAAGGCAGTATAACAGGTGTAGATGTGCTGTAGGTGATTCTAAGGCAGTATAACAGGTGTAGATGTGCTGTAGGTGATTATAAGGCAGTATAACAGGTGTAGATGTGCTGTAGGTGATTATAAGGCAGTGTAACAGGTGTAGATGTGCTGTAGGTGATTATAAGGCAGTATAACAGGTGTAGATGTGCTGTAGGTGATTATAATGCAGTGTAACAGGTGTAGATGTGCTGTAGGTGATTCTAAGGCAGTATAACAGGTGTAGATGTGCTGTAGGTGATTCTAAGGCAGTGTAACAGGTGTAGATGTGCTGTAGGTGATTATAAGGCAGTATAACAGGTGTAGATGTGCTGTAGGTGATTATAAGGCAGTATAACAGGTGTAGATGTGCTGTAGGTGATTCTAAGGCAGTGTAACAGGTGTAGATGTGCTGTAGGTGATTATAAGGCAGTATAACAGGTGTAGATGTGCTGTAGGTGATTATAACGCAGTATAACAGGTGTAGATGTGCTGTAGGTCATTATAATGCAGTATAACAGGTGTTCATGTGCTGTAGATGATTATAAGGCAGTATAACAGGTGTAGATGTGCTGTAGGTGATTATAAGGGAGTATAACAGGTGTAGATGTGCTGTAGGTGATTATAACGCAGTATAACAGGTGTAGATGTGCTGTAGGTGATTATAAGGCAGTATAATTAGATATTTATAATTATATATGTGCTGTAGGTGATTATAACGCAGTGTAACAGCTGTAGATGTGCTGTAGGTGATTATAACGCAGTATAACAGGTGTAGATGTGCTGTAGGTGATTATAACGCAGTGTAACAGGTGTAGATGTGCTGTAGGTGCTTATAACGCAGTATAACAGGTGTAGATGTGCTGTAGGTGATTCTAAGGCAGTTTAACAGGTGTAGATGTGCTGTAGGTGATTATAACGCAGTATAACAAGTGTAGATGTGCTGTAGGTGATTCTAAGGCAGTGTAACGTGTAGATGTGCTGTAGGTGATTATAAGGCAGTATAACAGGTGTAGATGTGCTGTAGGTGATTATAAGGCAGTATAACAGGTGTTGATGTGCTGTAGGTGATTATAAGGCAGTATAACAGGTGTAGATGTGCTGTAGGTGATTATAAGGCAGTATAACAAGTGTAGATGTGCTGTAGGTGATTATAAGGCAGTGTAACAGGTGTAGATGTGCTGTAGGTGATTATAAGGCAGTATAACAGGTGTAGATGTGCTGTAGGTGATTATAACGCAGTATAACAGGTGTAGATGTGCTGTAGGTGATTATAACGCAGTATAACAGGTGTAGATGTGCTGTAGGTGATTATAAGGCAGTATAACAGGTGTAGATGTGCTGTAGGTGATTATAACGCAGTATAACAGGTGTAGATGTGCTGTAGGTGATTATAAGGCAGTATAACAGGTGTAGATGTGCTGTAGGCGATTATAAGGCAGTATAACAGGTGTAGATGTGCTGTAGGCGATTATAAGGCAGTGTAACAGGTGTAGATGTGCTGTAGGTGATTCTAAGGCAGTATAACAGGTGTAGATGTGCTGTAGGTGATTATAAGGCAGTGTAACAGGTGTAGATGTGCTGTAGGTGATTATAAGGCAGTATAACAGGTGTAGATGTGCTGTAGGTGATTATAACGCAGTATAACAGGTGTGTTTGTGTGTGTGTTTACCATACTGTACATCATTCCTGGAAACCAGCACTGTTTTGAACATCAGGTTCTTGGTGTATAGACCAGACTCCAGGGAGTTTCTCAATGTTGAACTTTTGTATACAAAAGTGAGACTAAAAATATGTTACAATCTCACAACTCCAAAAAGCAGAACCATAAAAATAAACCCACAACCTGTGACCTGGATCAGAGAAGAACACGGAACACAGCAAAAGGGTAACTCTGTTATTAATAATAATAATAATAATGATAATAATAATAATAATAGTGGAGTGTGAGTGTAATGGTCTCTCTGCCTCTGATAAGTGCAGCAGTATTTTTTTTGTTGTGAGTATATAAGTGATAGAGACGAAGAGACAAAGAGATGGAGAGACAGAGAGACGGAAACAGTGTTCAGTGTTTCTGTGTGTTTAAAGTGTTTAGATCTGGACGTTATTGAGATAAACTCTCTCTCTGTCCTCTGTGAAGACACTGCCCATATTTTATCCAGCAAGAAGAGAAATGGAAAATAGTGCAGAGTTCAAAAAACAATGTGTGTGTGTGTGTGTGAGGGGTTAATGTACTCCACATAAATCATGTTGTTGCTATTATTATACAGTTTTCTCAGAATAAAGAAATAATAATAAAATCGCTGAATGTTCTTCTGGAGCAGAAATGTGAAACCAGGGAGAAAGTTCTTCAGTGTTCTGCAGCACCGGTCATCAGAGGTTGGTGTGGCGTAATGTCCGGCCATGATAGACATAGTTTCACTAAAAATGACAACTTAGCTATAGAATCCGAGCCCAATTCTGCTAGCTAGTTAATGGTGACTAAATGCCGGTTGCCATGGTAATGCCAGAATCTGTTTTGCCAGGTTTGTACTGCTGTTAAATAAATCAGTGTGAAAATGAGGATGTAACTCCAGAGGATTTTACTGTGTGTGTGAAGGCAGAAGGACATGGGAGTGTTTCTAATTTGATATTCATGAATATTCAGAAACATTTGCATTTTAATGAAGTTGACAGAGTAGAGACTTTGCCAGTTTCACTCGTCTCTTAGGTGTAACATTTATTATTCTGTGTAGATGATTCACCAACAAACCAAAAACATCAGTCTGTTACAGAGTGGAGTGTCCTCCTGATCTGCCCTCTTCTCCATCACCTTCAAGCTCTTCACTCCAGTTCCCCCTCAGTGAGGTCTGAAACACTGAAGAGAATAAAAAAGAATGATAAAGAGGAAGAGGAAGAAATGAAGAGAAGACAATAGAAGAAAACGAAGGAGAAGGAGAAGAATGAGGAGGAGAAACCATGAGGTCCTGTGTGGTGTCTGGTTCCTCTGTAGATCTCTCTCATCCTCCTGCTCTGTAAAGGCAGCATTTAGACCTGCTGTTAGATCTTGCATGTTCCTCTGGTGTTTCTTCTTGTGTTTCTTCATCAGGGTAACAACTTAAATACAGCCTGACTTTACAACTTTATACATCTAACACCTACTGTAGAACTATCAGCTAGAACTCACATAGTTAATAATAAGTTCTCAGATCATCTGGGAATATCACAATCTTCCAGCTGGATGACTAAAGCTCCTCTAATCATTCAGAGTGAAGATGAACTCGTTACAGAATGAAGGTAACTCTGTTACTTCTGGATGAACATGAAGTTGCACTGCAAATACTGGTTAGCATTGGTTAAATAAAAACTCCAGGCTGGTCCTGGAGAGCAGAAGATGATGTCATGGGGAACACAAAGGCGCTTTATTGTTGTTGTTCCCGAGTGAGGAACTCACAGTGTGCATTAGCACAGAGTTTCCTGAGCATCTGACTCGCACCAATCACACAGACCTCTTTAAAGGCCATGCTTTTCCACATGTTCTGCTGAAGTTTTCTGCTACCTCATAAAAATCTGCAGAGGTGGAGCTAGAGGTTGGAGAAGGATGTAGCAGTGATGGAGCAGGCGGTATAAAGTCAGAACATGTGGTTCTCTCTCTCTCTCTCTCTCTCCCTTTCTCTCTGCACATGCGCGGCACAGAGGCTAGTGTGGTGTGTAGAGCGCGTGAGAGCGGTTGGCGTTTTGCCAATTTTTTTCTGCACCAAGTGCATTTTTTTTCCAATTAATATCTCGGAATATCTATATACTTATTGTGTGAGCTTGCATGTGTGTGTGAGCGTGTGTGTGTGTGTGTGTGTGTGTGTGAGCGTGTGTTTGTGTGTGTGTGTGTGTGCGTGAGTGTGAGCGTGTGTGTGTGTGTGTGTGTGTGTGCACTGCAAGAAGATGGGGAAGATTCTGGGAAGATTTCAGGTTGACAAGGAACTCTTTCAGAAATGTTCAGCAATGGTGGGACTTTGGCAAGATACAAATTAGGCAGTTTTGTCAACAATACACTCTTAGTGTCACTAAGGAGCTAACGCGATCTTTCAGAGATTTAGAAGCTGAAATAACCAGATTGCAAGAGCTAGTGGAGGCAACCGGAATTGAGACATTCGTGGAACTGCTAGCTGCAATAAAACGTTAGTGGCTGGATATGCTTGAAGCAAAGGCACAGGGGGCCTTGGTCTGGTCACGCTTTCTAAATGTGAACCAATTGGATGCACCGACTAAATACTTCTTCAGCCTAGAAAAGAAAAATGGTCAAAATAGGTTTCTTCATGCCTTACGTTCAGAGGCTGGAGTACTATTGTCTGACCAGACAGACATCAGGAAAAGGTCTCTACAGGAGTGAAGCATCTGGTGAGCGCAGCACTGACAGTGGCTTCTATGAAAACCTTCCACAGTTGACAGAGGAGGCCAATGCTGGCCTTAAAGGTGCTGTGAGCATGGGAGAACTTCACAAAGCTCTCCAGAGCATGAACAATGGAATTGATGGACTCCCAGTCGACTTTTATAAGTCACTGTAGGATGTAGTGGGAGAGGATGTGACATCAAGTCACAGCTGGACCCCTTGCAGTTTGCGTATCGTCCTAACCGTTCCACGGACGACGCCATCACCACAACCCTCCATCTGGCCCTCATACACCTGGACTGTAAGGACTCCTACGTTCGAATGCTGTTCATAGATTTCAGTTCAGCATTCAACACAATCATTCCTCAGCAGCTGATTAAGAAGCTGAGTCTCCTGGGCCTGAACACCTCTCTCTGCAACTGGATCCTGGATTTCCTGACTGGGAGACCTCAGTCAGTCCGGATCGGGAGCAGTATCTCCAGCACCACCACACTGAACACTGGAGCTCCTCAGGGCTGTGTGCTCAGTCCACTGCTGGTCACTCTGCTGACTCACGACTGTGCAGCAATGAACAGATCCAACCACATCGTCAAGTTCTCCGATGACACGACCGTGGTGGGTCTCATCAGCAAGAACAACGAGTCAGCATACAGAGAGGAGGTGCAACATCTAACAGCCTGGTGTAGAGCCAACAACCTCTCCCTGAACGTCGACAAGACCAAAGAGATGGTTGTTGACTTCAGGAGAGCACAGAGTGATCATTCTCTACTGTTCATTGACGGATCCTCGGTGGAGATCGTCAAGGGCACCAAATTCCTTGGTGTCCATCTGGTGGAGAACTTCACCTGGTCACTCAACACCAGCTCCATCACCAAGAAAGCCCAGCAGCACCTCTACTTCCTGAGGAGGCTGAGGAAAGCCCATCTCCCTCCCCCCATCCTGACTGTGTTCTACAGAGGGACCATGGAGAGCGTCCTGAGCAGCTGCATCACTGCCTGGTTTGGGAACTGCACCGTCTCAGATCACAAGACCCTTCAGGGGATAGTGAGGACAGCTGAGAAGATCATCAGAGTCTCTCTCCTCTCTATCTACCTCTCTCAGCATTGTGGCTGACCCCACACACCCCTCACACACACTCTTACACACCCCACACACCCCTCACACACACTCTTACACACCCCACACACCCCTCACACACACTCTTACACACCCCACACACCCCTCACACACTCCTACACACCCCACACACCCCTCACACACATTATTACACACCCCACACACCCCTCACACACACTATTACACACCCCACACACCCCTCACACACACTATTACACACCCCACACACCCCTCACACACACTCTTACACACCCCACACACCCCTCACACACACTCTTCACCCTCCTGCCATCTGGAAAGAGGCACCGGGGCATTCGGGCCTCACAACCAGACTGTTGAAGTTTCTTTCCTCAAGCCATCAGGCTCCTCAACACCCAGGACTGAACTGTTCTACACTCTCTCACACACACACACACACACACACACACACATACACTCTCACTCAGGACTGAACTGTATACAACTCTCTGTCTCTCTCACACACATACACACACACACACACTCTCTTGACTGTGTGGACGCACACACACACACACACACACACATAATTTATATTGTTTATTATTGAACTACCTCTACCTGTCATCCGCTGCTATAGTTATATTTATGTTTATTCTATTTGCACTACCTCAACCGCTGCTGTGTATTTTTGCACAATATTTTTGCACAATATTTTTTTTTACATAATTTCATTTTATCTTATTTTATTTCACTTACATTCCATTACACATGTTCTTTTATTTCTTTTCAGCGCTAAGTGTCCTGTGTTCTTTTGTGTTGTCTTTATTGTATTTATTGTCTTTTTTGCACTGTCTTGTCTATGCTCTGTTTGCACCTAGCTGCACACTGTGCACTTTACGTGGCTAAGACAAACTTCTGTCCTAGCTCTGTGGTGTTGTTTGTTGTTTTGTGTTGAACTTGTTGTTGTATGTTTCTGTAGCACCAGGTCCTGGAGAAACGTTGTTTCATTTCACTATGTACTGCGTCAGATATATGTGGTTGAAATGACAATAAAAGCTTCTTGAATCTTGAATCTTGAATCCTGGTGCTTAATGAAAGCCTGGCTGGAGGTTCACTGCCAGTTAGCTGTCAGAGGGCCATCCTCACCATTCTTCCAAAAAAGGAGACTTGACAGACATCAGAAACTGGTGCCCTTTCTCACTCCTATGTAGTGATTACAAACTGCTCTCCAAAGTCCTGGCAACCAGGTTGGCTGAAGTACTGGGTCAGGTCATTCACCCGGACCAAACCTACTGTGTGCCTGGCAGGACAATCTTTGACAACATATCCCTAGTCAGAGACGTCATAGATTGTTCCAAAAGGCTCAACTTAGACTTTGGTTTGATCTCTTTAGACCAAGAGAAGGCTTTTGATAGAGTTGAGCACCAGAATTTATGGCAAGCATTGGAGGTTTTTGGCTTTTGCAAAGAGTTCATTGAGAAGGTCAAGGTGCTCTATAGTGATGCTGAGAGTGTATTGAAGATAAACGGTGGCTTATGCTCTCCATTTAAAGCTTTTAGAGGGGTACGACAAGGCTGTGCACTGTCCGGAATGTTGTACTCGATTGCCATAGAACCTTTGCTACAGCAAATTAGAGTAAGGACAAATGGTCTATGCATATCAGCCAGAGCAAATAGCATTAAGCTAGCAGCTTATGCTGATGATGTTGGCATTTTAATAATAAATCAAAGTGATATAGATGCCCTAACAGCACTGCTGGAAAGTTTCAACTCATTATCCTCAGCCAAAGTAAACTGGAACAAGAGTGAGGTTTTGTTGTTTGGGGACTGGTTGGATGAAAAACCAAAGCTTTCAGAGGGGCTAGCTTGGAGGAAAGGGGGCTTCAAATATCTAGGAGTTTCCCTAGGAGACAAGGCCGATGTGATGAAGAACTGGGAAGGGGTTCTTGAGAAGGTAAAGGGCCGTTTGGCAAAGTGAAAGTGGCTAGCACCAAACATGTCATATAGGGGAAGAGTCTTAATAGTTAATAACCTAGTGGCATCCTCACTGTGGCACAAAATGGCTTGTCTGGACTCCCCTCTAAGTTTTCTTAAAGATGTACAAGCTGTACTAGTTGATTTTTTCTGGGACAAATTGCATTGGGTACCGCAGAGTGTGCTGTATCTGCTGAAGGAAGAAGGGGGACAAGGAATTATACACCTACAAAGCAGGGCAGCAGCCTTTCGTCTGCAGTTCCTGTAAAGACTTCTGTACGGACCTGCAGAGTACAACTGGAGAACTGCTTCATGCATCATTCTACACAGCACAGAAGGACTGAGTCTAAGTAAGTCACTCTTTCTCATGGACCCCTGCAAAGTCAACACCCTCAAGTTGCCAGATTTCTACAGAAATCTGTTTAAGGTGTGGAGTTTGTTCAGCAGGCAGAGGACAGAGACTGCAGATTCCCTCTACTGGCTGCTTGAAGAGCGCCTAGTCTGCACATGCACGGCAGAGAGGCGAGTGTGGTGTGTAGAGTCTGTGAGAGCGATTGGCGTTTTGCCAATTTTTCGGCACTAATTTCCAGCAAACTAATTTTCGGCAATTTCTTTCCAGTTAATATCTCGGAACATTTATATACTTATTGTGTATGAGTGTGTGAGTGTGTGTGCGGAAAACAACTGTGTGTGAGCAAGCGAGTGTGTGCATGCGTGTGTGTGCATGCGTGTGTGTGTGAGTAGCGTGTCGGTGAAGCGTGGTTATGGCGGATCTGAATGCGAGGTTATGTGAGAGTTTGACTCACCGGCGCAGTGTCCGTGTTGTGTGTCCGGCACGGTGTCCGTGTTGTGTGTCCGGCACGGTGTCCGTGTTGTGTGTCCGGCACGGTGTCCGTGTTGTGTGTCCGGCACGGTGTCCGTGTTGTGTGTCCGGCACGGTGTCCGTGTTGTGTGTCCGGCACGGTGTCCGTGTTGTGTGTCCGGCACGGTGTCCGTGTTGTGTGTCCGGCGAGTGTTGAGGACTGTTGTTTAGCAGTCGGTAACGTGGTGGGGCATGAGAACATTGTCTCTGCCTCCAGAATGAACAGTGCCATTGTGGTGTTCTTGAATAATGTTGAGAAAGTAAGAAATCTGATTCAGAAGGGTATCATTGTTAATAATGAGCAAATACTGGTTTCTCCCCTCAGTTCCCCATGTAAGAAGGTTATGTTGTCCAATGTCCCTCCTTTTATTTCTGATGAGGCTATATGTAAAGAGCTGTCTCGCTACGGGCGACTTATCTCCTCCATTAAGAAAATCCCCCTTGGCTGTAAGTCCCCACTGGTGAAACACTTGGTGTCTTTCAGGAGAATGGTCTTTATGGTCTTCAAAGAAGGTGTGGAAGAGCTTAATGCTGTTTTTAAATTTTGTGTTGATGGATTTGATTACAACATCTTTGTCTCTTCTGATGCTGATATAAAGTGTTTTAAGTGTGGTAAAACAGGTCATCTTGTTCGGGCCTGCCCTGAGAGACAGAGTGACCCCCATGTTTCTGAGCGACCAGGGCAGGACGCAGCTGAGCCAGCTGTGGTCATTCCCCCTGCGGCTGCAGTTCGGCTGGTTGCTGAAGGCCCCGGAGCTGCTGCTGCACCAGACCCTAAAGAGAATGAGCCCCAAGCCCAGCCTGCAGCCCAGAAGCCCACTAGAGCTACACCAGCCCCGGAAAAGCCATGCACGGCCAAACTGGCTGCGGAAGAGCCATGCTCAGCTCAACCGGACCGGGAGAAGCCGTGCTCCACTGAGAAGAGCGTGTATTTATTTTATTTATTTTAATGAAGGGTATTAACATTGCGAGCTTAAATATTAATGGAGCAAGAGAGCAGTTTTATTGTTCCGGTAGGTATCTCTGACCACAGCATGGTCCAGTGTACTATTACTAAAGAGAAGGTTAAGCCTAGGAGTGCCTACTGGCATTTTAACACTGCTCTTTTAGAAGACGCTAATTTTAGAGAGTCTTTTATTTATTTATGGAATTGTTTTAAACATGAGAAGGCAGCTTTTAGTTCACTCCAGCTGTGGTGGGATGTCACTAAAATGCAAATAAAAGTTTTTTGTCAACAGTACACTCTCAACGTCACAAGAGACATTGTGAAAGCTCTGGAGATAGAAATAGTGGAACTCCAGTGTTTGGAAGCCCCTGGAAATCGAGGGCATATTGAAGCCCTCAAATGTAAAAAAGCCAGAAAGAACGACCTGTTAGACATTACAGCACAGGGGGCGCTGGTCCGCTCACGCTTTAAAAGCACTGCTGAGATGGATGGTCCTTCAAAGTTCTTTTTCAGTTTAGAGCAGGGGTGTCAAACATACGGCCCGCGGGCCGAATACAGCCCACTAAGGTGTCCAATACGGCCTGCTGGATGATTTGAATAAATAATATTAAATATTAAATCTTTTTTATTATCATTATTATTATTAGTAGTAGTATTAAATAAAGTCTATGGTATTCGCTGCAATAATGTGTTTGGTTTTATTCATTTTTTAATTTTATCATTGATCATTTAATTGCGCTTCTATTGTGCTTCTGCCGGAACCTCTAACACGCATGCGCATTCTAAAGCGGCGCCTAAATCAAATTTTGAACACGTCGGCTAATTGAAGATGTGTGGCAAGCACCCGCAATTTTAAAAATATCCAAAAAAAGTAAAATTGATCTGGAAGGGCGGATGTTTCAGGAGAAATGGAAAGAGAGGTATTTCTTCTGTGAGGTCAACAGCAAGCCTGTATGTTTAATCTGCTCACAAGCCATGGCTGTGCAAAAAGAGTACAACATTAAATGGCACTATGACATACACGCAGAGAAATATGATAAATACACTTGACAGCTCCGAAAGGAAAAAGTTAATGATTTAGCATCAGCTTTGAAGAAAAAGCAATCAATGTTCACAAAAAGAGCAGGAACTGATGAAGCTGTAAAGGCCAGCTATTTGATTGCCAATGAAATCACAGCGGCATCAAAGCCATTTTCAGAGGGAGAATTCGTCAAGAAGTGTATGGTAAAGGCAGCGGAGCTTGTGTGTCCTGAGAAAAAACAGGCTTTTGCCAGTATTAGCTTGTCAAGAAATACTGTGGCTGAAAGAATTGAGGACCTTGCAAGAGACTTGAACAGTCAGCTGCAAGACAAAGTTAAGACATTCATCGCTTTCTCTGTAACACTCGATGAGAGTACTGACGTTAACGACGTAGCTCAGCTGGGGTTATTTATCTGTGGAGTTGATGAATCTTTGAACATCACTGAAGAATTTGTTGAGCTGGTTCCAATGACAGACACGACTACTTCCAACGACATTTACGCCAGCCTCATTGGTGCTCTGGATAGACTGGAAGTTGACTGGAGTCGCGCTGTCAGTGTGGCAACGGATGGCGCTCCATCCATGGTCGGGAAAAAGGCAGGTGTTGTGACAAAATTAAAAGAGAAAATTCAAAAAGAGAACCCAACCCAAAAATTCTGGAATTTTTGACACCAGGAAGCGTTGTGTAGCAAAACCCTAAAGATGGACAATTTTATGAATGTGGTAATAAAAACTGTTCATTTCATCAGAGCAAAGGGGCTCAACCATCGGCAATTTGAGGCCTTTTTATCTGAAAAAAATATTTCTCACAGTCTACCCTACCACACCGAAGTTTGCTGGTTGAGCAGGGGAGCCGTGCTCAAACGTTTCTTTGAACTGCGCTCAGAAATCAGTCAGTTCATGAAAGACAAGGGAAAACCGGTGACTGAGCTGGATGACCCCGAGTGGGTTCGTGATCTTGCTTTTATGGTGGACGTAACCAGGCACTTAAATGTGCTCAATACTAAGATGCAAGGCCACAACAAAGTCGTAACTGAATATTACGATTGCATTCGCGCATTTGAGATGAAACTAGATCTGTGGGCAACACAGCTTTCGCAAGGTAACCCAGCTCATTTTCCCTCTTAAAATCTATGTACACCGCTCACGACAAAGACAACATAGACAAATACAAAGAAAAAATTGTTGGTCTGCAGAATGAGTTTCAGAATCGCTTCCAGGTCTTCAATGAACTTGAGAAGGAATTCTCTCTCTTCCGTTCACCATTTACTGCGAGCGCAACAGATGTACCGGAGGAACTCCAAATGGAACTAATCGAACTGCAGTGCAACACACCTTTGAAAGACAAATTCGCTACAGTCACTGTGGATTTATTTTACCAAAACCTCAGACTGTCATTCCCCAAAATGACAGGTTTTGCATCCAAAATCCTCAGCATGTTCGGGACGACATATCTCTGTGAGCAGGCATTTTCTGTAATGAACATTAACAAGTCCAACCGCTCTCGCCCTCGTGCTCTCGACTCACACACAGACATCTCAATGACATAATGAGAGTGGCAACGGCTCAAAAACTGGTTGCTGATGTTGATGCACTGGTCGAAGAAAAGAGAAGTCAGGTGTCAGGAAGCAGGAATTAAAATCGTATGTATGTATACATGCGTATGTCAAACTTAATGCATTACAAATGCAATCTAAATTTTTATTTGTTAAAGAAAAGTTCTCATTTCTGGTGTATAGTTAATGTTCATATCCAAAGTGAATGATATTTTTTTTAATTTTTCATTTGCATTAACCATAAAGAATTTATTTTGTATATTATTTTTTTTACATATAAGCTATTGAGTTCTTAAATATGTTAAAGGCAGTTTTTTAAAATTGTGAAGTGTTTTTGTAGTTTGTAAATTATATTGTAGCCTATAGCTTCATATTTAATGTAATTGTCTGTACAGAGTCTGTAGCATTTTTTTATTTCTTATTTTCTCATTACTAAAAAGTACGACAAATAATATTCATGTTCAAAGGAAAGGGTTTTGATTGCCATTACTTAGAAAACATTTTTTTTTTTCAAAAAGGAATAAGAGTGTTAATGAACAGTTTCTGAGGACTTATTAAATGCAGTTTTACAGAATATTGTGTCTTTCTAGGTTTTTTTTGCAAATTAATTTGTAATTTGGTGCACTATGATTTTAAAAAAAAGGGAGATTCGGCCCGCACATGGTCACATTTCTTCTCATCCGGCCCTCACCCTAAAATGAGTTTGACACCCCTGGTTTAGAGCAAAATAATGGACAGAAAAGGTTCATGCATGCTGTGTGAAAAGAATCAGGATATCTCGTATCTGAGCCCATGGGAATGTTGTACTCTCTAGCTATTGAACCTCTTTTAATCAAGTTAAGATGTCTTCTCTCTGGTTTTAATATGCCACATGCTAATGCCTCAATATGTTTATCAGCTTACGCAGATGATCTGGTAGTGATGATAAACACACAGGAAGATGTCTATGTTTTAACTGATATTTTAAATGACTTTCAGATTTTATCCTCTGCCAAGGTTAACTGGTCTAAAAGTGAAGCCATTTTAGTTGGGGAGTGGGGAGGTGGGCAACCGTCACTACCAGGAGGCTTAGCGTGGAAAAGAGGTGGTTTTAAATACTTGGGTGTCTACCTGGGGAACAATGAGTTTTTAAGTAAAAACTGGGAAGGTTCTGTAGAGCACGTGAAGGGCAGACTGAGCAGGTGGAAGTGGCTGGTTCCAAAGATGTCCTCCAGGGGGCAACGCTGGTCATCAACAACCTCGCCGCGTCGTCCCTCTGGCAGATCCCTCTGCATGGATCTGCCACCGAACCTGCTAGTGAACATCTAGGCCCTGCTGGTGGACTTCTTCTGGGACGGTCTACATTGGATTTCACAGAGCGTTCTTCATCTGCCAAAAGAGGAAGGACAGGGGCTGGTCCAGCTGTCCAGCAGTGCCGCAGCCTTCCGCCTCCAGTTCATCAAGAGACTCCTCACTGGACCCAGAGACTTAGTATGGAGAGCAGCAGCCAGTGGATTATTATGCACAGTTCAAGGACTTCAAGGACTGCCGTCCCTGCACTGTCCAGAACTCTCATCTCCTCAGGGATTATAACGCTCCTGGAGCTGGTGAACATCGCGGGGTCAGACTTGTCGAGGGCAGAGGACCTGGCAGCGCGTATGGGACTGCGGTCCCTGCGTGTTGTCAATCAGCTCCTACACCGCTGGAAATCTGCATTGACATCAGAGGAGCGTGTTCAGCTCATGGACCATCAGCACACAGGTCCTACAGAGGACGAACCCTTTCCCCAGCTGAACATCGCTCCTGACCTCGACGGGTGTGCAGGCCCCCTCCTGGAGTGCCGGGGTGAAGGGGAGATGGACTTTGGGTCAGTGTCGGGGAAGCTGCTCTACAGAGCGTGTGTAAAGGTTTTAAATAAGAAGAAGCTGAGTGGGAGGGTGGACACCCCATGGAGAAGTGTACATGGTTTTAATGATGATTTTAAACCAGAGTGGACGCACTGTATAAACCACCGTTAACTAAAAAAGCTGCTGACCTCCAGTGGAGGATTTTACACTGTATTATCTCTGTGAACTCTTTTATTTCTGTTTTAAACCCTGATATTGCACATGATTGTCCTTTTTGTTCACAGAGAGAAACAGTTTTTCATGCTTTTATTCACTGCTCCAGGTTACAGTCACTGTTTGTGTTTTTACGGAGCATTTTAAGGTCTTTTAATGTTGTTTTTATTTTTCAGTGTTTTATTTTTGGTTTTAAGTTTGTCAGGAAACACCGGTTCAGGTGCCAACTGATCAATTTTATTTTTGGTCAGGCCAAAATGGTGATATGCCTCACAAAATACTGACTGTGAAGCCATAAGAATCCTGAAAAGGCTGATAAAGTCAAGAATTTTAATTGATTTTAACTTTTATAAAAGTATGAATGAGTTGGATGTGTTTAGATGTGTGTGGTGTTGGGAGAATGCTTTGTGCTCTGTTGCAGACGGAAAACTTAACTTTGCAGCAGAACTAAACTAATCATCACCTGTGTTTCAACTCATTTATTGACATTTAATACGCATTTATTTATTTATCTATTTATTGATTAAGTCACTGTGATTTCTATATGTGACTTGTGTAAATAAAGTTGCGTAAAAGTCAAAGTCTCTCTCTCTCTCTCCCTCCCTTTCTCACTCACTCTCTCTCTCTCTCTCTCTCTCTTTCTCTCTCTCTCTCTCTCTCTCTCTCTCTCTCTCTTTCTCTTTCTCTCTCTCTCTCTCTCTCTCTCTCTGTTTCTCTTTCTCCCTTTCTCTTTCTCCATTTCTCTCTCTCTCTCTCTCTCTCTTTTGCAAATCTGAGACAGTGGTGGGATGTTGAAAAGATTAAGATTAAGATGTTCTGTCAACAGTACACTGCAATGTCAAGCACCAGAGCAAAGCGGACTGCTAAAGCGCTCGAAAAAGAGATACACTTTATTCAGCTCAAGATGACAACTCTGAATGATCCCAGCTTACTAATGACTCTACAACAAAAGAGGAAGGAGCTTGGGACATATCTTGATGAGAAGGTAAAGGGAGCATTAGTGAGATCTTGATTCACAACCCTTGTGGATATGGACACTCCAAGTACTTTCTTTTTTAACCTTGAACAGCTCAACGTAAACAGAAGGTCTGTCTCCACCTACCTGAAGGCAGAGTGACCACTGAGATTACAGATATGCGTAAGCATGCAGTGGATTGAATCAACTGCGGCTCTGGATTGTGACATCACACTGGAGGAGCTCACCACTGCAGTGAGTCAGCTCATTTCAGGCCGGTCACCCGGTATTGATAAATTACCATCAGACTATTATAAACGGTTTTGGAACTACATTGAGTGATTTTTATGAAGTTCTTGTTGAATGCCACAGAGACGGCTTTTTACCCATTTCCTGTCAACGTTCAGTGCTGTGGTTACTGCCAAAAAAGGGGGACTTGTCACTCTTGAAAAATGGAGACCAGTTGCTCTCTCGACAACAAATTAAAAAATCATTTCAAAATGCCTAGCTAATAGGCTGAAGCAATATATCCATATGGTAGTGCACAAAGATCAAACATACTGTATTCCAGGCAGATGGAATATACCTATTCCACACATACCTTTTTGAAGTAATGAAAGCCTTTGGTATTGGAGAGACATTTTTAAATTGGGTACAGATTCTATATACTGGTGCTTCATGTATGGTAAAGGTAGGGGGTGGACTGAGTCGGCCAATCCCAGTTTCAAGGGGAATTAGCCAAGGTTGCCCTTTGTCTGGACAATTGTATAGCCTAGCAATAGAACCACTACTGTTTTATCTCAGGGAGAGATCTGGTGTTCATGTTTTTGGGGGGCTACAGGGCCCAAAGATTACAATCTTTGCATATGCAGATGATGTTACTGTTTTTATCAGACATGGTCAGGACATCAACATTTTATCCAAGGTGCTGGAGGTGTATCAGCTAGCATCTTCTGCAAAGGTAAACTGGGACAAAAGTGAGGCTTTATGGGCTGGTCAGGAATCCCCAGGGCATCTACCAAGGCTACCCAATAACCTTAATTGGGGCAGGAATGGGTTAAAAATGCTGGGTGTCTTCTTAGGAACAGATGACTTTCAGAAGCAGAACTGGGACGGTGTAGCGGAGAGGGTCAATTGTCTAAATGGAAATGGACGCTACCCCAGCTGTTTTAGTTGCCAATAACCTGGCTGCTTCCACTCTGTGGCACAGAATGAGTGTACTTCAACCACGGCAGGACTTGTGCAAGAAGTGCAGTGGCAGTTGGTCAGTTTCTTCTGGTCAGGTCAGCATTGGGTCAGAGCGTCTGTACTCTGTTTACTACTACAAGAAGGTGGACAAGGCCTGGTAGACATCATGTCTAGGATAATGACTTTTAGACTTTAAACTTAGAGAAACTTTGCCTGGCAGGATACAGCCACTACACTTCTGAAAAGAGCAGTAGGAATGGGGTTTGACAAACATCTCTTTTTCATGAGGCCATGAGAAGTCCACCTGGTGGAGCTCACATCATTCTACAGATCCATGTTGGAAGCGTGGAGAGTGTTTTCTTTCTCAAGGATGCCTGAAACAGCAGCTGGAATATGGCTTCTGGAGGAGCCTTTGTTCAACAACCACCTTCTGCAGTCAAGGCTGTTGTCTTCAGCTAGTTTATGCTCAAGTTTAAGGACTGCTGGATGCATGAAGCTGGGTCACTAAGTGGGCATTGAGCCAGCAGCTCTTGTGGAAAGGACTGGGATTAGATCACACTGAATACTGGGCCAACTAAGAGCAAAGATATGGAGGTCACTGCCTCCAGAGCATCAAAAGTTCCTGGATGAAGCACAGGCCATTGTTCAGTGGAGAGAGGGAGGACATTATGACTTCCCTACACTTGTCATCAGGGCTGCTGTGGAGGAGTGGAGAGAGGAGGAGAGGTTACTCTTATCTTTCGCTACTGCAGTATTGAGCACCTTTGAGATGGCCGGAAAGAAAGCTCTCTACACTCTCTTGGTGGGAGTTCCAGCCAGCAGATTGACTGAGTTTTTTGGCAACAGTCAAAAGATCTTCCCCTAAAGGCTGCTAGCGGTCCCTGTACAAGCAACCAATCAACAAACAAGCGGGCGACCTCCAGTGGAGGATAGTACATGGGGCGATAGCTACAAACATACATTGGGTGCACCTCGATCCTAGTGTTGGGGAGGGTTGTTCTTTCTGTTCAGAGTCTCTCTTTCACCTCTTTGTAGAGTGTAAGCGGCTTGAAAATCTCTTCTCACTGCTAGAACACTGGTTTTCAGATCTAGGTGGCGCTTTCTCTTTGCGGTGTTTCATTTTTGGGCCGACATATTCAGTGAGAAAGAAACATACTATAGTTCTGCTAAACTTTCTGCCTGGAACAGCAAAATTAGCCATTTGGAAATCAAGAAAGAACAAAATGTTAGACAAGGCTACAGTAGAATTGGTGGTGATGTTCAAGGGTCTAGTGGCTGTGAGGCTCAAAATAGAACATGCATACTATGCTCTAGTGGGGAAGCTACCAGTGTTTACCAGTACATGGGGGATAAACGACTTATTATGTACTGTTGATGTGGAAAATTCTGACCTACTGCTGAATTTTTTACTTTTTGATCGCAAATGTAATAAAGTCTTTGTTTTCTTTTCTTTTTTCTTTGGAAAAAAAAAGAGGGAAAACAAAATAAGTATGTTTTCTTAACCTCAGAGCAGAGGGACTCTGCTCTGACTTTAATGTCTGATTCCTCTTCTTTCTTTCTTTCTTTCTTTCTTTCTTTCTTTCTTTCTTTCTTTCTTTCTTTCTTTCTTTCTTTCTTTCTTTCTTTCTTTTCTTCTTTATTTTATATTATATTTTCTTTTTTCTTTTTTCTTTTTTCTTTTTTCTTTGGTTCTCTAAGTACTGTATAATTGGGTGCTTTGTTTGTTTGTTTGTTCTTTATTTTTTCTTCTTTCTTTTTCTTCATTTATTGGATCTAGACTGGTATTATAAAGTGATGTAGCTTTATAGTGAGAATTGTTTTAATTCATTAAAGGATTTTTAAAATTCAAATTCTCTCTCTCTCTCTCTCTCTCTCTCTTTCTCTCTCCCTTTCTCTCTCTCTCTGTTTGTCTCTCTGTCTCACTTTCAGTAAGCTTTATTAGCATGACCATATACATGTGGTCAACAAACACATTAATGAGAACATTGAATTTCCAGGAACACAGAAACATAGGAACATACAGTATCTCACAGAAGTGAGTGCACCCCTGACATTTTTGTAAATATTTTATTTTATCTTTTCATGTGACAACACTGAAGAAATGCCCCTCTGCTCCAATGTACAGTAGTGAGTGTCCAGCCTGTATAACAGTGTAAATTTGCTGTCCCCTCAAAATAACTCAACACACAGACATTAATGTCTAAACCGTTGGCAACAAAAGTGACTCCACCCCTAAGTGGAAATGTCCAAATTGGGCCCAATTAGCCATTTCCCCTCCCCGGTGTCATGTGACTCGTTAGTGTTACAAGGTCTCAGGTGTGAATGGGGAGCAGGTGTGTTAAATTTGGTGTTATCGCTCTCACACTCTCTCATACTGGTCACTGGAAGTTCAACATGGCACCTCATGGCAAAGAACTCTCTGAGGATCTGAAAAAAAGAATTGTTGCTCTACATAAAGATGGCCTAGGCTATAAGAAGATTGCCAAGACCCTGAAACTGAGCTGCAGCACGGTGGGCAAGACCATACAGCGGTTTTACAGGACAGGTTCTACTCAGAACAGGCCTCACCATGGTCCACCAAAGAAGTTGAGTGCACGTGCTCAGTGTCATATCCGGAGGTCGTCTTTGGGAAATAGATGTATGAGTGCTGCCAGCATTGCTGCAGAGGTTGAAGGGGTGGGGGGGTCAGCCGGTCAGTTCTCAGACCATATGCCACACGCTGCATCAAATTGGTCTGCATGGCTGTCGTCCCAGAAGGAAGCCTCTACTAAAGATGATGCACAAGAAAGCCCACATACAGTTTGCTGAAGACAAGCAGACTAACGACATGGAATACTGGAACTATGTCCTCTGGTCCGATGAGACCAGGATAAATTTATTTGGTTCAGATGGTGTCAAGCGTGTGTGGGGGCAACCAGGTGAGGAGTACAAAGACAAGTGTGTCTTGTCTACAGTCAAGCATGGTGATGATTACAGCTGGGTGTTTATCCCATTGTGTAAAGTTTTGGTGTGTCAGTGGCCCCCAGACCTCACTCCCATACAGCAGAATACTGTAGGTTGGATTATTGATCAGAATAATTTGATCCAGATTGGAATTGGGATGTGGATCTGTATTTGTTTTTTGATTTGTGTAGAACATCCTGCGTGCTTTCTCCGTCAGCTCATTGCTGGACTGAAACTTCCTGTGGAACTGTTAATAGTTTTGGTCCTTTTGAGGTTGACTGTCAGGGCCCAGGTCTCTCTCTCTCCCTTTCTCTCTCTCTCTCTCTCTCTCTCTCTCTCTCTGTGTTGCATGTTGGGAGTGAGTGTGTGTGAGAGTGAGGTGCTTCGGCATGAGTGAGTGGAGAAAACAGTGTTTTTCTTTAGTGGTTTTCCCTCTCCTTAGTCGTTTTTTTTCCTTGTTGATAAGAGATAATTTGTTGTGTGTGTGTGTATAAAAGTTTCTCAGTGTGTGATGTGGTGTTGTAGACGCCGGTATGGCGGCTGCCCCCGCTCAGGGAAAGCTGCCCCTCTCCCTTCATAATGGGTCTAGGTGTGTACCGGAGCCCGGTGTCACGGTGGAGGAGCTGCTGGAGGTTGTAGGAGAGCAGGTGGGGTTCGACAACATAGTTAGTTGTTAGCGATAGTTGTTTTTCTAAAAAGTGAATTGCTGGTTAATCAGTTGTCTGTGGATGGTACATGGGTAAGAGGAGCTCATGTGACTGTGACCCCTCCACCAGAATCACTGTGTCTAATGTTCCACCTTTTGTCCTTAACGACGCCATCACTGAGGAATTAAAGGGTTTCGGTAAAATCGCAAGCCCAGTCAAAATGATCCCTCTCAGTTGTAAAAACACTGCGCTAAAACATCTTATGTCTTTTCAGAGTGCACACTAGAAATATCCTTCTGAGTTTTTCACGAGAATAATTCTTACATGGTGTACACGAGTACAGAAAATCTCCGGTGTTTTGAATGTGGTGATTTAGGCCACAAACTCTTCTCGTGCCCGCATAAGAATACCGAACCTCGGCCATCTGTCCCTAATGCTAATGTTAACATTGACCATCATACGGAGGACAAAGTAGGAGAAGGTTCTGTGCAGGTGAATGGAGCTACTGAGGAGGTGAAGGGTCAGAAGGAGGTGAGTGAAAATGGTGTAAAAAGTGTAAATGAGGAACAGCCTGGATGTAGTGTTGTTTCTGTAAATACTGAGACTGTGACTGTCTCTAATGAAGAGAGTGAGGCTCAGGGCAGTGCTGAGTGTGTGTCCACTGATGCAGTACAGGTAGGAACTTCAGAGGAAGGCCTGGCTGATGATGTTGATGGGTTACCCCAGGGTTATCCCTCCTCGTCTTAGTATGGGAGACGAGGAGAAGTGGTCAGATATTACCGAGATAGAAGTAGCTGAAAATGACTTCTATACTGTTGAGGAAATTAACTCATTACTGGATAAAACAAAAGGAAAGTCAGGTGTAGACGTGAATGATTTTTTTCCTGACCTTGATAAGTTTGTATCCTCTGTGATGCAGGTATGAAGAGTGTGTAATTACAGAGAGCTCTCACAGCAGAAACCATACAGGTTAAAGAAACTTATTACCGCAATTAGACAAGGCAAACTGCCCCATGATAAAAGGCTAACGAAAGGGAAAACAAAATAAGTATGTTTTCTTACATCTGAATTTCCTTTCTTTACTATTTCTTCCTTCACTCTCTCTTTCTCATGGCGAAACACACTTTAATAAAAGTTAGCACTGGGTTTAATTCTCCTGTAGTTTAACAGTTTTCCGTATAGAACAGCGGTCTCCATGACACTTCCTGATCATAAATTCATGATAACTGAACGTGATCTGGCCAAAGAGACATGGACGGTGTGTAAAGCTGCACATGAAAATAAGACGCACAGACCAAGGGACAGAAACGGACATATTACTTCTGACCCAGTGGAGATGTGCAGACTAACTGTGGATGTTCACGCGACCCTCTACACTGCTGAAAAGGTGGATAAACAGTGCAGAAGTGACCTTCTACAGGGTTTCCCTGTTCTAACCTCAGAGCAGAGGGACTCTTCAGAGACGGAACTCCTCATTGATGAAGTGACTGCTGTTATGGTGAAACTCTCTCCACGTCCAACAGGAATCTTCCTCGATACTGAATGACTTTAATGTCTGATTCGTCTTCTTTCTTTCTTTCTTTCTTTCTTTCTTTCTTTCTTTCTTTCTTTCTTTCTTTCTTTCTTTCTTTCTTTCTTTTCTTCTTTTTCTGTTCTTTTTTCTTTCCACAAGTGTGTGATCAGGTGTGTGATCAGGTGTGTGATCAGGGGTGTGATCAGGGGTGTGTTCAGGGGTGTGTTCAGGGGTGTGTTCAGGGGTGTGATCAGGGGTGTGTTCAGGGGTGTGTTCAGGGGTGTGTTCAGGGGTGTGATCAGGGGTGTGTTCAGGGGTGTGTTCAGGGGTGTGATCAGGTGTGTGTTCAGGGGTGTGTTCAGGGGTGTGTTCAGGGGTGTGTTCAGGGGTGTGTTCAGGGGTGTGATCAGGGGTGTGATCAGGTGTGTGATCAGGGGTGTGATCAGGGGTGTGATCAGGGGTGTGATCAGGTGTGTGATCAGGTGTGTGTTCAGGGGTGTGTTCAGGGGTGTGTTCAGGGGTGTGTTCAGGGGTGTGTTCAGGTGTGTGATCAGGTGTGTGTTCAGGGGTGTGATCAGGGGTGTGTTCAGGGGTGTGATCAGGTGTGTGTTCAGGGGTGTGTTCAGGGGTGTGTTCAGGGGTGTGATCAGGTGTGTGTTCAGGGGTGTGATCAGGGGTGTGTTCAAGTGTGTGATTAAAATGTCACATGATCTCAGTATAAACACCTGAAACTGAAGAACACAGACCTAAACACACTGGTATTGAAATCCTTTCACTTGTAATAATTTACAGGTTTAAACCTTCAATGTAAAAAAAAAATAAAAAAAAATAAAAGATCATTTACTTGTCTTTTCCTCCATCTAGAGGACAAATCTGGAACTACACAAACATGGGTAAATTTCCCCACTCATTAACATTTACAGCATATGTCCTTATCCAGAGCGACTTACAATTTATCTTTTTTTTATACAACTGAATGTTAAGGGCCTTGCTCAGGGGCACAGCAGTGGCAGATTGGTGGACCTGGGATTCAAACTCACAACATTCTGATCATTAATCCAACACCTTAACCACTAAACACTAAACTATGTTCCTGTAAATCTATTTTCTGAGAATGTCCATTTTCAAAATGCTAAAATGTATTATTGAATTATTTGAATCTTATTGGTCCATTCCAAAAGCTGATCTTCATCCTCTTCTCCTGTGTTGGTTGGATTTGTGCTTTGGCCTGTGGTCATTCTGGGAGTGGACATCTTTACTCCTGACATGTGAAGGATATGAGAGAGTGTTCTCACGTGCAGAGGGTCAGCAGTACGGGTCAGATGTTTCTGCAGCTGCTTTAATGTTGCTGTAGGTCTCTCAGCAGCCTCACCAGTAAGATTTAGTCTTGTCATTTCATGTGTATTTTATGTGTCGGACAGAATAAATCACTCTGAACCGGTTTATTTTGGTTTAGTTTTATTTCACTTTCCAAAAACACGCACTTTTAACATGGGGGAGGGGTTTAATTGTGGGATAATCTATGTATTGACACTATATATTAATGATTGACAGTTTGAATACCTAATACTGTTTCTGTCCTGGAGGGGGCAGTGGGTGGATGAATAATAAAGAGTGGCTACGTGCAAAAAGGATGGAGAGCTGTTTGTGGAGTTTGTGGGCTGTTTACTCACGCAAAAAAGCACTTAATACAACATTAATGTTCACTGTTTCTATCATTTACGTCAGTCTGTACAGCAGGGGGCGCTGGAGTACAGAGGAGTTTCCTTTTCATACTGAAAACACACTATACTCTGTGTAAACACACACACACACACACACACACACACACACAGAGACACACACACACCAGAATTCCAGTCTCATTGTTTTAGGAAGAGGGAGTTTCCTCTGATATACTTTGTGTGTGTGTGTGTGTGTGTGTGTGTGTGTGTGGTGGGGGTTCAACTACCTAAAAGCTTCATTCCTCGCTCTGTAAAAAGAGACACAGAGAGTGGGAAAAATAGAGACGGGAAAAGTCAGAGAGACACAACAGTGGCAGAGAGAGAGACGGTTCAGTTGTGAGTCCAGTAAACAACCTCAGTGTCCTCAAAGATTAGTTTAAAAAAGAGACAGAGACAAATAGAGAAAGCAGGAAATGACCTCAGAATCCCTCAGAGACGAGTTTAAAAACAGACTGGCTTCCTGCTTGTGCTGCTGCTGTGGAGTTCAGGAGAAGTGAAATTACTAAAAACTGCCTCAGACCCCTGAGCTGCACCTCACACTGACCTCCTCACAGTGTGGACTAAAGAGGAAGAGTTTATTTAACACACACACCTGAAATTTAAATCAGGGTTAGGGTTACGGTGTGTTCATGATGCTTAAAGTTATAAACAGTTCAATGCAGTTTAACAGTTTTAACAACGATCATTATCTCAAAGCAGCTTTGAAGAATATAAAATTTAAATTTAAATGAAACCCTTAATGTGCAGGTGAGAGGCAGGTAAGCTCACTAAGACCACACGAGGAAGAAACTTCAATATTCAATGTTAAAAGAAAGTCATGGCATTAATGCAGTTTGAAGTTTCTTGTATCAAACTCTTCATCTTGAGTAAACAGTGGCAGAAAGAACATCCACGGTCACCTATATGATCTGTCTGTGGTACTATAGATAGTAATCTCATGGTGAACTTTAGGCTGTCCACTGGGGGTCATCCTGAGTGTCTGAATCCTGAACATTAATTGGAAGGCTGTTCTATAACTGTGGGGTTTGTAAGAAAAAGTTCCGCTCGCTGCTGTAGCCTTTAATACTTACCAACAAATAGGCTGCCCCTTCTGATCGAGGTAGGCGTGGCCGATCATAAACAAAAGTGTTAGGGTCAAGGTGGTGTGAGACCGCCCTGTGCTTTATAGGTCAATAACAGTATTTTATAATCAGTGTGAAATTTGACTGGGAGTTAATTCAATTCAATTCAATTTTATTTGTATAGCGCTTTTAACAAAGAGCATTGTCTCAAAGCAGCTTTACATGAGAAACAACATAACAACAAACTCCAGTCTGGAGGTCAGGAATGCATGAACTAGTTTTTCTGCATCAGATACAGATAAAATGTTCCTAAGCTTGGCGATATTTCTAAGATGGAAGAAGGCTGTTTTTGTGATATTGGAAATATGATTTTCAAAGGATAAGTTTGCTGTTTAATATTACGCCCAGGTCTTTCACTGTCCAGCTAGTAGTAACAGTACATCCTTCTAGATGCAAGCTGAATTGTGAGAGCTTCTGTGTACTGGTTTTTGGATCAATAAATAATATCAGAATTTAGTAATAGAAAATTATCGGTCATCCAATCTTTAATATCTTCTATATAACCATTTAAATCTACAAAGTGGTATGGATCAGACCGGTAGGATCTAAACCATTTTAATGCCTGTCCCTGCATACCCGTGTGATTTTGTAAGCGATCTATGAGAATATTATGATCTATAGTGTGGAATGCAGCACTAAGATCAAGCAGGACTAAAATGGAGATGCAGCCTTGGTCCGAAGCTAAAAGCAATTCATTAGTGATTTTAACTAGTGCAGTTTCTGTACTATGATGGGGCCTGAAACCTGACTGAAATTCATCAAGGATATTGTTTTCCTGTAGGAAGGAGCATAATTGAGCTGACCACCTTTTTCTAGTATTTTAGATATAAACGGAAAGTTTGAAATAGGTCTGTAATTTGATATTTCATTAGGGTCTAGTTTCGATTTCTTAAGAAGAGGTAGAGCTGGGTGATTCATTGTTATTATCCATTAATTCGAAATTATTGTTTATGTTGATGTTGGAAAAACGAAAATCGTTTTTACGATTTCACTTTGGTTAGTCAGAGCGAGCTTCCGTAGTTCTGCGATGCAAAGAGCTTGTTTCCAAGAGAGACACGGTTTCATCAGTCCGGTTGAAGAACCTGCTGAAAGATGGGGAGGAGCCGAAAGTCTGCTGCCGTGTTCATATGAAATTTAAAGGGGACTGAAGCGATCACAAATTTGTGTAGAGTTTATGGAGAATCACAGAATTCTTAGGAGGGCTGAGTAGAAATTTTAAAAATGGCCTAGTGACGAAAACGATGGCAGACTTCGGCTCCTCCCCTTCTTTCAGAGTGTTCTTCAATCTGACTGAAGAAACCGCAGCGTCACAGAGCGAAGATCAGAGGACAAGTGTGTGTGTGAGTGTGTGTGTGTGTGTGTGTGTGTGAGTGTGTGTGTGTGTGTGTGTGTGTGAGTGTGTGTGTGTGTGTGTGAGTGTGAGTGTGTGTGAGATCAGGAAGACTCGTATTTGTCTTGTTCAGTACTCAAATTTTATACACATCTATGCAATACAGTGGAATGCTGCAATAAGTTTCCCATCCTACCCTGTTAGTCACACCTTTCATTTATTTATTTATTTATTTATTTATTTATTTATTTATTTATTTATTTATATGTTTTACTATTATACTCTTATTGTGGGTGGAGTCCCCTTAAATGAAAATCCTAGACTCGCCCCTGATTGTGCCGTATACACAGTTGTAAAATGTTTTCTGGCTCCTGTTTGATTTTATTTAGCGTGTTAGTGTATTTAGCGTGTTAGTGTATTTAGCGTGTTAGTGTATTTAGCGTGTTAGTTGCATGTTGAACTGATTTACAAAATTGTTTTTCTTCAGGGATTTTTTTCCAGGTGACAATTATATATTTTATAAAAAGTGATTAAAGTCTGCAGTTTGCACTTTACAGATCCCTCATATTTTGTTATATTACTTTATTTTACTAGAATAATTAGAACTTGTAAAGACTGGTGAAAGTTTGCATTTTATTAATCCCCAAAAAAGGTTTTTATGTTGTTGTATTGATTATTGTTTTTCTAAAATAACAAAAAAAACTTGTTAGTGAAAGTAATTTTGCACTTTTAGTCCAAATTAGCAGTTCATATGTTTGGTTATATTGTTTTTGCTCAAATTTAAAAAATCTATTCTATAGTCTCTAGTGTTTTATAAAAATTTTTTTAAAGAAAAATAATCGTTTTAAAATCGAAAATCAAATTTTGTTTTAAAAAATCTGAGATTTAATTTTTTAGGACATATCACCCAGCTCTAAGAAGAGGCTTAATAACTGCTAACTTGAGAGGTTTTGGGACATGACCTAGATATAATTGTCACGGCCGGGACCCTCACCCTAGACAGGGCTTGAACTCGGCCGTCCGTGGTGCGCGTGCACACACCAACATGCGACTAAATGCACACCCAGGCACAGGATTCAGCGAAGCACTGCTTTTATTTACATGAAGACACGACATGGGAAGACTAACAGGATACAAGACATGGCGTGCTTAAAAAGGAAAATAAAGATGATACTTAGATCTAGACAGGAGCATAGACGGACAGGAACCACAGAACGAATAAGAGTTAACACTACACAGGTTAAACAATTATGGACAAGGACATGCACAGAAGGATCCCTATTTATAGGGATAGACATTAGGGTAAACTGGTTACAGGTGACACAATCAGGAGAGAGAACAATAGGACAGGCATTACTCGAAAGACAAACAACAGGCTTCTCAGGTTCACCTGCCAGCGCCCTCCTCAGGCCTGGCAGGGAACAGTCCAGCAGTTCCTGACAATAATGAGGAGTTGATAATATTAAGAAGAGGCTCTCCAGCTGCATGTATCACTTCTTTCAGCAGTCTAGTTGGAATTGGATCTAACAAACACGTTGTTGGTTTAGCCGTGGTGATAAGTTTAACTAGCTCTTCCTGCCCTATACTGGTAAAGCATTGTAGCTTTAAATGTGGAGCTATAGCCTGGTCTGGATCACCGGATGCTGTCAAAGGTTGAACATCCAATATTTTGTTCCTGATACTATCAATTTTTTTAGTGAAGAAATTCATAAAGTCCTCACTACTAAACTGTGCTGAAATACTCTCTCCAGAAATCTGATGTTTTGTTAGTCTAGCCACTGTACTGAATAAGAATCTGGGATTGTTTTGGTTTATTTCTATCAGTTTGCTCAGATGCTCAGCTTTTAGATCCTGTCTATAGTTGGACAAACTGTCTTTAAAAACTTCTAATTTGCTTTTTCTCCACTTTGGCTCGAGGTCACGGGTTGCTCTCTTGAGGGTGTGAGTATGACTATTGTACCGTGGTGCAGGTGTTTTATCTCTGACCTTTTTTAGTCGGATGGGGGCAACAGTGTCTAGTGTGCTGGTGAAAATAGTGCCTATGCTGTTGGTTACTTCATCTAAATCACCTGCATTTAGGGGTCTAGTAAGAAGTTGAGACAGATCTGGCAGATTGCTTGTGAATCTGTCTTTAGTGGGCGGAGTTATAGTTCTACCAAGTTTATAACGTGGAGAGACGTGTCTAATATGTTCTACAGGTAGAGCGTACACTAAGAGGTGATGGTCTGTGATGTCATCACTTTGAGGTAGAACGGTTATATCAGAAACATCAGTCTCATGTGATATAACTAAGTCTAGTGTATGATTAAAACGATGAGTTGGTCTATTAATGTTTTGTTTAACCCCAAAAGAATTTAGTAAATCTATAAATGCGAGTCCTAACGCATCGTTAGCATCGTCTACATGAATGTTAAAGTCTCCTACAATTAACACTTTGTGAAAACTGATCAAAAGATCTGAGAGTAAATGTGAAAACTCATTAAGAAAATCACCGTAGGGCCCCGGGGGTCTGTACACGGTGGCCAGAGCAAGAGATAGCAGGGATTTTTTATGCCTGTCTGAGAGTGCAACATTAAGGACAAGCACTTCAAATGAGTTAAACCTGGGTCCTGTTTTCTGAGTAATGGTAAGAGAATTATTATAGATGGTTGCGACACCACCACCACGACCTGTCTGACGGGGCTCATGTTTATAGGAATATCCTGATGGAGTAGACTCATTCAGACCAATGTGGTCATTTGGTCTAAGCCAGGTTTCATTAAGGCAGAGTGCGTGGAAACTATAATCTGAGATCATTTCATTAACAATAATTGTTTTTGGTGCAAGGGATCTAATGTTCGGAAACCCAAACTTAAGAAATTGTTTTTCTTTACTTATTTGGCCTTTTTCAGGTTTAATTGTGAATAGATTATTTCCCGAGTTATTAGCGAATTTATCCTTTGATCTCACTATTCGGGGAACAGACACAGTTTCTATAGGATGAGCTGTGTGTGAACTTGTATTAGTCTGGTGATTTGAACAGTAGCTATTATAGATATAATCTGAGGAATGACTTACCAGTCAGATGGTGCGCAGTGTCCTGGAGATGTTGTCTGAGAGGACTGCTGCTCCAACTCTGCTTGGGTGCAGGCCATCGTAACGGTAGAACCTAGGACGCTCCCAGAAAACATTCCAATTATCAACAAAGGGTAATTTCTGGTCTTGACACCAAGACTGTAACCATTCATTAAAAGCAAATAGCCTACTGAACCTCTTGATTCCTCGCTGGAACGTGGGAAGTGGTCCTGACACGATGATCCTCGTCGTGGGCGATGTGGTGTGAACCTTCTTCACCAGGCTCCTGAAGTCCTTCTTCAGGATCTCCATGTGTCTCAGCCTGATATCGTTCGTGCCAGCATGGAGGACCACAGCTCCGATGTTCTTATTCAGGATCGCAGGTACCTGTGCAGCGACATCAACAACACGAGCAGCAGGAAAACAGCGAGTGTGCACCTTACCTTTAGCCACGGTAGCACGGACGTGCCAGATGATGGAGTCTCCAATAATCACTGCGTCGCACTCTGTCTTGCTAAGGGGAGCAAAGCGGTTGCGGGTCGAGATCTCGAAAATGGGTGGTAGTGGAGGGGGAGAGGTTCTCACCCTAGGCTTGGCTCATGTCTTCTGCTGCTGCTGCATCCTGTGGTACCCCGGCGCTGGAGTGAACGAAACCTGGGCGGGCCACATCCTAGGTGTGCTGGAGAAACACGTGGAGTTGAGGTTGTGGGAGTGTTTGTTTCATGCCGCGGATTTACCTGAGACAGGTGAGCGTCAGTCCGGGAAGATTCCAGCGCGGCTTTCCGCTCTTGCAGCTGGGCCTGCTTCACCTGTAGGTCGCGGATCTGCTTTTTCACGGCCTCCAGCTCCAAGTCCACCGAGTGCAACTCGAAAGAATCCTTACCTGCACTCAAAGGCAAGTCCACAACCGACATAGTGTTAAAAAGCAGTAGTATAACAGAGATAATTGGTGTGAAAAACGTAAACAAACTTGTGATAGCCGGGCTAACGGGTTAGGATGCTAATGGGCTAACCGGCTCTAAGTGGGTGATCTGGAAAACAAATAAAACTAGTGATATAAAAAGCGTTTGGAATGAGAATATTATGGGATGCTATCGGCTAATAAAGATATTATAAAAAGTTATAATATGGGACTGGATTTAGGATAAAAGTCTAGAAAACTTGAAATTTTAGGTCAGCTTGGCGGAGCTCAGAAAAACACGTCTCAACCGTTTCGACTTATTAATGTAGTGTGGCTAAGATAGGAGCGATGTGTTCATATCCTTTTGTTCTAGTTAGCACTCTAGCTGCTGTGTATTTGAATATTGGTCTAATATTTAACAGTCTTCTTTCAGGACTGCATTCTCTATGATCTATTTAAACTATATATAGATCATATATAAATATATTATATATCTATTTAAAAAGTATTCTAGAGTTATTTTGATTATAATAGTTCATCATTTCCAGGATTAACATTTTTGTCCTGTACAGGGGTTGTGTTTGTCCATGGGGATATCGTGTGGTGTGTCTTTGAGCTCAGAATGAGTGTTTGGGATTTAGTTGTATCAAAGGGGGCGGAGTTTGTGTGAGTTGGTACTCATGTGACTTTCCACAGACTTGGATCTGCTCTGTGGTGGAAAGTAACTCCCTCAGACTATAGAAGAATTCTGTTTTATACACGCTCTTCATCAGTAACGGTCACTAATGTAATTTTATCTCCAACTCTGAAGCATCACGTGTCTCCAGATGACGACTCTGCAGCTTGACATCACCCTCGGCAACGCAGCTGCTGAACCTTACCTCAGACATGTAGCCAAACACACACCATCTCATCATCCAGGATTAAAGCTGTGTTGGTTTAACACCTGTGGGTGCATGCAACAGAGAGAAATGCTCAGGAAGGTGGGAGAAGTTTGTAAAAGTCATGACAATAAGGTGGGAGGAGCTTGAGAAGTAGGAATTTTTTTTCTGCATGTAACATGTGTGCAATACACACATACACACACACATGAGTGAAAACCCTCAAGACTTTTTTGAAAAAAGACCTCTATTTTTATGGGAATGACTCTTAGAGGGAAAGTACCAGCTTATGCATGTGTGTGTGTGTGTGTGTGTGTGTGTGTGAGTGTGTGTGTGTGTGTGTGTGTGTGTGTGTGTGTGTGTGAGTGTATTTCCCTCAGCTATGTAGTTGGCCATAATGTGAAAATAAACACACAGACTCGACCACATGGATATTTCTGGCCTGGACTCCGGAAAGCAGTGCACTTTTTTTTACACTGATCCTGCCTCTCTCTCTGTCTCTCTGCAATCTCCACATGCAACCTCTGTCTCAAAGTTTTTGTTGGAGAGTGTGGGGTAAGTTGTTGGGGGAGAGTGTGGGGTAAGTTGTTGGGGGAGAG
>NC_080724.1:24061791-24066791 GCF_019097595.1 Hemibagrus wyckioides
TGTGTGTGTGTGTGTGAGAGAGTGTGTGTGTGTGTGTGAGAGTGAGTGAGTGTGTGTGTGTGAGAGTGAGTGAGTGTGTGTGTGTGAGAGTGAGTGTGTGTGTGTGTGTGAGAGTGAGTGTGTGAGAGGGAAACAGATACACAAGTTTAAAATAAAGGAGGCAGGAGGCAGTGGAGATGTAGAGAACTTTTTAATATCTGAAATGATCGCTTGTGTTTTCTGTTAAAAACAGAAAGAGAAAGAATTCTAGTTCAGTTCTTCACAAATGAAAAAAAGGTGATTTGATGGAGAAGGAGTCAGCAGCCTGCTCTTCTCCCTGCTCAGGACTGACAACACAGATAAAACCACAGCTCAGTCTACAGCACGGCTTCCTAACAGGGCGTGGGGGTGTGTCTCTATCACTCCACCCTGAGTGGTTAGTTTCCTCTAACAGCACACTTCCCTCTAGACTGCTGAGGAACGTTTCTCTCATGTTTACTCACTTACTTATGTCACACGTGTATGTTGCTGATGTCATCGCTATAACAGCACTATAACAGCACTATAACAGCACTATAACAGAACTATAACAGTATTATAATAATGCTATAACAGCACTATAACAGCACTATAACAGAACTATAACAGTATTATAATAATGCTATAACAGCACTATAACAGCACTATAACAGAACTATAACAGTATTATAATAATGCTATAACAGCAGTATAACAGCGCTATAACAGCTCTATAACAGCACTATAGCAATGGAATAACAGCACTACAAAGAAGTATAACAATGCTATAACAACACTATAACATAACTATAACAATGCTATAACAACGCTATAACAGCACTATAACAGCACTATAACAATGCTATAACAGCAGTATAACAGCGCTATAACAGCACTATAACAGAACTTGAACAAAGCTATAACAATGCTATAACAATGCTATAACAACGCTATAACAGCACTATAACAATGCTATAACAATGCTATAACAACGCTATAACAGCACTATAACAATTCTATAACAACGCTATAATCACTAAGCTCAGTGACCTGGGTATCTGCACATCCATATGCAGCTGGATTATGGACTTTTTAACAAATTGACCTCAGTCTGTAAGGTTGGGTAATCACATATCCTCAACCCTCATCCTGAACACCGGTGTCCCACAAGGCTGTGTGCTGAGCCCACTGCTCTACTCCCTGTTCACCCATGACTGTGTTCCGCAACATAACTCCAATGTCTTCATCAAGTATGCAGATGATACCACAGTTGTTGGCCGAATCAGCAACAATGATGAATCGGCCTACAGGGAGGAGATCCAAAGCCTGAACCACCTCCCTCTCAATTCCACGAAGACCAAAGAGCTCATCGTGGACTTCCAGAAATCCAACAGCAGCAGACACTCCCCTATTTACATCAACGGGTCTGAATAACAATGATAACAACGCTATAACAGCACTATAACAACGCCATAACAGCACTATAACAATGCTATAACAGCACTATAACAATGCTATAACAGCACTATAACAATGCTATAACAGCACAATAACAATGCTATAACAGCACTATAACAGCACTATAACAGCACTATAACAACGCTATAACAGCACTATAACAACGCCATAACAGCACTATAACAATGCTATAACAGCACTATAACAACGCTATAACAGCACTATAACAACGCCATAACAGCACTATAACAATGCTATAACAGCACTATAACAATGCTATAACAGCACTATAACAATGCTATAACAGCACTAAAACAACGTTATAACAGCACTATAACAATGCTATAACAGCACTATAACAGCACTATAACAGCACTATAACAATGCTATAACAGCACTATAACAGCACTATAACAATGCAATAACAGCATTAAAACAACGCTATAACAGCACTATAACAATGCTATAACAGCACTATAACAGCACTATAACAGCACTATAACAATGCTATAACAGCACTATAACAGCACTATAACAATGCAATAACAGCATTAAAACAACGCTATAACAGCACTATAACTGCACTATAACAGCACTATAAAAAAAAACATACACTCACAAACACACACTCACACACACACTCACTCTCTACATCTGACTCTCTCACTGTCTCACTCTCTACATCTGACTCTCTCACTGTCTCACTCTCTACATCTGACTCTCTCACTGTCTCACTCTCTACATCTGATTCTCTCACTGTCTCACTCTCTACATCTGACTCTCTCACTGTCTCACTCTCTACATCTGACTCTCTCACTGTCTCACTCTCTAGATCTGACTCTCTCACTGTCTCACTCTCTACATCTGATTCTCTCACTGTCTCACTCTCTACATCTGACTCTCTCACTGTCTCACTCTCTACATCTGACTCTCTCACTGTCTCACTCTCTAGATCTGACTCTCTCACTGTCTCACTCTCTACATCTGATTCTCTCACTGTCTCACTCTCTACATCTGACTCTCTCACTGTCTCACTCTCTACATCTGACTCTCTCACTGTCTCACTCTCTACATCTGATTCTCTCACTGTCTCACTCTCTACATCTGATTCTCTCACTGTCTCACTCTCTACATCTGATTCTCTCACTGTCTCACTCTCTACATCTGACTCTCTCACTGTCTCACTCTCTACATCTGACTCTCTCACTGTCTCACTCTCTACATCTGACTCTCTCACTGTCTCACTCTCTACATCTGATTCTCTCACTGTCTCACTGTCTACATCTGACTCTCTCACTGTCTCACTCTCTACATCTGATTCTCTCACTGTCTCACTCTCTACATCTGATTCTCTCACTGTCTCACTCTCTACATCTGACTCTCTCACTGTCTCACTCTCTACATCTGATTCTCTCACTCTCACTCTCTACATCTGACTCTCTCACTGTCTCACTCTACATCTGACTCTCTCACTGTCTCACTCTCTACATCTGATTCTCTCACTGTCTCACTCTCTACATCTGACTCTCTCACTGTCTCACTCTCTACATCTGACTCTCTCACTGTCTCACTCTCTACATCTGATTCTCTCACTGTCTCACTCTCTACATCTGATTCTCTCACTGTCTCACTCTCTACATCTGACTCTCTCACTGTCTCACTCTCTACATCTGACTCTCTCACTGTCTCACTCTCTACATCTGACTCTCTCACTGTCTCACTCTCTACATCTGACTCTCTCACTGTCTCACTGTCATATTGACAACAAAATGGACTGCACACTAAACTCAACAGTGCTCTACAAGAAAGATCAGAGCAGGTTGTATTTTCTGAGGAGGCTCAGGTCCTTCAACATCTGCAACACCTTTCTGCGGATGTTCTACGAGTCTGTGGAGTCTTGGGAGATTTTTCATCCCTGTGGCAAACTCCCTTGAAGTGTCGGGACATTTTCATGTGCAATAATCAATAATGGGTGCAATAGTATGGAGTCAATTCAATGCCATATATTCACAAAAGAATTCATGTGTTACAAAAGAAAAAGTTTTGCAAACGAAAAAAATGAAATTTGTGAGAAAAAAAAGGTAATAACAGTATAACAGCACTATAACAATGCTATAACAGCACTATAACAGCACTATAACAGCGCTATAACAATGCTATAACAGCACTATAACAGCACTATAACAACGTTATAACAGCACTATAACAATGCTATAACAGCACTATAACAGCACTATAACAATGCTATAACAGCACTAAAACAACGTTATAACAGCACTATAACAACGTTATAACAGCACTATAACAATGCTATAACAGCACTATAACAATGCAATAACAGCACCAAAACAATGTTATAACAGCACTATAACAGCACTATAACAAAGCTATAACAGCACTATAACAGCACTATAACAATGCTATAACAGCACTAAAACAACGTTATAACAGCACTATAACAATGCTATAACAGCACTAAAACAACATTATAACAGCACTATAACAATGCTATAACAGCACTATAACAACGCTATAACAGCACTATAACAATGTTATAACAACGCTATAACAGCACTATAGCAATGCTATAACAGCACTATAACAATGCTATAACAACAGCACTATCTCTGTCTTCACAGAGAGGTGGGCTCATGTTGATGTTCCACACAGTGCAGAGAGACAGAGGTTCTCAGTTTTTTCTCCATGTCACACGGATTTACGTTTATGATACTACAGTTTCTGGAATCAGAAAGTTTTGATAAAGTTTTCAGCACAGCTGTGGCTCCTGCTGTAAAATTAATCACAGGTTTAAATGAATGCACTTATTCTAATCTGCTATTGTTGCTATGGTAACAGAGTAAAGATGTGTGGAATCGTTAAAATGGCTGCTCTAACATAAGTGACAACAGGAACCAACTTTCCACACCATTACAGTGGAACTATAATTGGATAAAGAGCATTATGTATTATTCTTTAAAAATGTTTAATTGTGGAAAAATTGCCAGATTCCTCTGGTATAAGAGGAATAAAACACTTTGGATTGCTCAGGGTGAGAACTGTAATGTAGATTATAACAGCACTATAACCTAATAAAAAACTATATCAATACTATGACATCACTATAACAGCATTATAACATCGCTATAACAGTGTCCATTACTATACAAAAAGAATTTTTAAAAATCTGAATGTTGTTTATCACCATAATCACACACTCAGGTCACACACTAATACAGGAAATGTCAGAGCTGAAATGACTTTCCCTCACTGTAATCAAACACACACACACACACACACACACATACACACAGACGTGTGAAGCCTTATCCAGCTTGTAACAAGTGTGTGTGGGAAAAAATGTGTGTGTGTGTGTGTGTGTGTCACACAGGTGCACTGCGGTGTTTTCTGTTTGCAGACAACATGAAAGTGTAAAACACTCTGCAGAAACCAACATAGGGGGGATAAGGGGAGTGTGTGTGTGGGGGGGGTTGTATGTAACATGCTTTTGTACACCACTGTGCAGGTGTTTGTTCGTGTGTGTGTGT
>NC_080724.1:24076791-24094291 GCF_019097595.1 Hemibagrus wyckioides
AGAGAGGCAAAGCGTGCACACTCCCAGAGAATCCACGGCCACTCCCAGAGCAGCGGCGACACTCGGCGCATGTGGCAAGGCATCCAGTCCATCACCAACTACAGAAACAACTACGGAAAGCTGCTGGACCAGACAACATTCCTGGCAGAGTGCTCAGGGAATGTTCAGAACAACTAGCGGATGTCTTCACAGACATCTTCAACATCTCCCTGGGCAGCACCGTCATCTCAAAGTGCCTAAAGTCCACCACCATCATCCCAGTGCCGAAGAAGTCTCCAGTGTCCTGTCTCAATGACTACCGCCCCGTTGCACTCACACCTATCATTATGAAGTGCTTTGAGAGGCTCGTCAAGAGGCACATCAAGAACCTGCTGCCACCTTCACTAGACCTCAAGCAGTTTGCGTATCGTCAAAATCGCTCCACAGATGATGCCATCAGCACAACCCTCCATCTGGCCCTCACACACCTGGACAATAAAGACACTTACCTATGAATGCTGTTCATAGACTTCAGTTCAGCATTCAACACGATCATTCCTCAGCACCTGATTGAGAAGCTGAGTCTGCTGGGCATCAACACCTCCCTCTGCAACTGGATCCTGGATTTCCTGACTGGGAGACCTCAGTCAGTCCGGATCGGGAGCAGTATCTCCAGCACCACCACACTGAACACTGGAGCTCCTCAGGGCTGTGTGCTCAGTCCACTGCTGGTCACTCTGCTGACTCACGACTGTGCAGCAATGAACAGCTCCAACCACATCATCAAGTTATCAGATGACACGACCGTGGTGGGTCTCATCAGCAAGAACGACGAGTCAGCATACAGAGAGGAGGTGCAACATCTAACAGCCTGGTGTAAAGTCAATAACCTGTCTCTGAACATGGAGAAAATGAAAGAGATTGTTGTTGACTTCAGGAGAGCACAGAGTGACCATTCTCCGCTGAACACTGATCATGGAGATCATCAAGAGCACCAATTCCTTGGTGTTCACCTGGCAGAGGACCTCACCTGGTCACTAAACATCAGCTCCATTACCAGGAAAGCCCAGCAGCACCTCTACTTCCTGAGGAGGCTGAGGAAAGCCCTCACACCCCTCACACACACTCTTACACACCCCACACACCCCTCACACACACTCTTACACACCCCTCACACACACTCTTACACACCCCACACACCCCTCACACACACTCTTACACACCCCACACACCCCTCACACACACTCTTACACACCCCTCACACACACTCTTACACACCCCACACACCCCTCACACACACTCTTACACACCCCACACACCCCTCACACACACTCTTACACACCCCTCACACACACTCTTACACACCCCACACACCCCTCACACACACTCTTACACACCCCACACACCCCTCACACACACTCTTACACACCCCACACACCCCTCACACACACTCTTACACACCCCTCACACACACTCTTACACACCCCACACACCCCTCACACACACTCTTACACACCCCTCACACACACTCTTACACACCCCACACACCCCTCACACACCCCACACACCCCTCACACACACTCTTACACACCCCACACACACACTCTTACACACCCCACACACTCTTCACCCTTCTGCCATCCGGAAAGAGGTACCAAAGCATTCGGGCCTCACAACCAGACTGTTGAATAGCTTCTTCTCTCAGGCAATCATGTATCTCAATAGAGAACTGAACTGAGCTAGACACAGACACACACACACACACACACACACACGCACACACACACACACACACACACACACACAAAAACTATCCTGTTTGCACACATGTCTCTTTACATTACACTTCACACTTTATAATGATCCTGTTTACATGTTAACTTTAATATCTGCTCTCAGTGTCTACACTGTTCTTTCACACAGAGTCGGTCTACATGTTGTTTATCTGCACTGTCCTGTCTCGTCATCCTGTACACTTCTGTTGTATGTCTGGTTTATTTATTGCACCTTAAGTATAGTTTAGTTTTATCTCTATGTTATAGAGTTTCACTTCACTGTGGACTGCATCTGATATATATGGTTGACAATAAAGCTTCTTTGACTTTTGATTAGAGTTGACTGTGATAGGGTCAGTCAGTAAAAATAATGTTACAGAAAAGTTATCAGGGTTTAACTCGAGGCACTTGTTGGAATTCTCTGTGTTAGTGATGCTGCAAAAACGTATGTGATGTGTCCATCAGAAAGAGGTTCAGCAAGTGAAAGCAGTCTGTGGGGTCAGAAAAGGTCAGCATCAATCAGCTTTTTTAACAGGTGTAACTGCTAATGAGTATAGGTGTATCTCAGGTATCTCCATGCTGTCCTTAGAAGCAGCCACTCCAAGTAGAGGTAGACAGCATCCAGACATCCCAGTTCACCAAACACTCCATGACCATGAACCGTGACTACACAAATGTGTCTTCAGCCTGGACTTAAACACTGAGACTGTGTCTGAATCCCCAACACTAATCTGAAGGCTGTTCCATAACTGTGGGGCTTTGTAAGAAAAAGCTCTGACCCCTGCTGTGGCCTTTACTACTTGAACTAAAAAAAAAGATGCAGATGTTACTGCAACACAAGAACATTCAGTGTTTTATAGATTATTATTAGAACTTAATAATAAATGCAAAACATGATGTACTGCTGGACAATATGAAACAGAAAGACCATCCAGAATTCCTCTGTATTCAGAAAGCTTCCTTCTAGCTATATACTAATCAAGAGTTAGGCAGGAGGAAGTTAGTGACCATCCAATGTCTAATGTCCTTTACACATTCTTCTATCTTAATAAGCTGGTGTCTCTCATCTGATTTAGCTGAGACATATAGCTGTGTGTCGTCGGCATAACAGTGGAAGCTAATACCATGTTTATGAATAATTGCACCAAGGGGTAACATATATAGGGAGAAAAGCAGTGGGCCTAAGAGAGAACCTTGTGGAACACTGAACATAACTGTGGTACACATAGAGGAGTGACCATCTAGATCTACAAACTGATAACGGTCAGTCAAATAATACCTGAGCCAGGAGAGGGCTGTTCCTTTAACACCAACATGTTCTAGCCTATCAAATAGAACAGTGTGGTCAGTGGAGTGGTCAATGGTGTCAAAAGCTGCACTAAGATCAAGTAGAATAGAATAGAATAGAAGTTTATTGTCATTTATTTATTTTATTGTCATTTATTTATAAGTTTATTGTACCATTTGCATGTACAACGAAATTTAAAAGTGCCAACCAGTCAAAGTGCAGCAGTCATACATACATTCAAACAATTTAAAAAAAAGTACTAATTAGTATATAAAAAAATAAATAAATAAGATAAAAAAATAAATAAATAGGTACGGAAAATTGTACACAGTAACACCAGTAAGGAGACACAACCCTGATCAGAAGCCAGTAACAGGTCATTGACCACTTTAACCAGTGCTGTCTCTGTGCTATGATGAGGTCTAAATCCTAAATATGATACATTTTATAAATGTTATTTCTATGTAGGTCTGAACATAACTGCTGCGCTACAGCCTTCTCTAGGATCTTGGAGATAAAGGGCAGGTTAGATATTGACCTATAATTGAACAGTTTCTCTCTAATTATTTTTCATTATGTAGAATGTAGTGTAGTAAAACATTGATGCTAAGTATTCGGTCACCTGATGAAATTCTCTGGGGTCAGATGGTCATCCAATCCTGGTTGCTAAATCTGGGAGTTTATTGAACCTCTCTACAGTCACAGATGTGAATGTATGCTGGTACATGTGATGGCAGGATAGCCATCATGACTAAGACACATTTTAAGTGAGATGAAATAACAATCTGAGATCGTTTCAAACCGTGGAATCTGGGGTCACTGAGTGACACAGAGAGTTATTTTTTTCTCCACTGGCCTCGTGGTTGCTCTCAGTGATTCTTTAAGAGGAGGAAATGAAATTACGCTGGTCAGATCAGCCACATCGTGTGGGTAATAAAGCCACCTTTCTGTAGAGGAGTGATGGAGCAGGAGGGGGGGAGAGGGAGGGGGTAGATGGGGGGAGAGGGAGTAGGGGGAGAGGACGTGGAGAGAGAGAGAGAGAGAGAGAGAGAGAGGGAGATAGATAGAGAGAGGGAGAGGGAGGGAGAGGGAGTGGGGGGAGAGGAAAGAAAGAGAGATGGAGAGAGAGAGATAGAGAGAGTGAGGGAGATAGAGAGAGAGAGAGAGAGAGAGAGAGAGAGGAAGGGAGAGGAAGGGAGAGAGAGGGAGGGAGAGAGAGGGAGATAGAGATAGAGAGAGAGAGAGAGAGAGAGAGAGAGGAAGGGAGAGGAAGGGAGAGAGAGGGAGGGAGAGAGAGGGAGATAGAGAGAGAGAGAGAGGGAGGGAGAGAGAGGGAGATAGAGAGAGAGAGAGAGAGAGAGAGAGAGAGAGGAAGGGAGAGAGAGAGAGAGAGAGAGAGAGAGAGAGAGAGAGAGAGAGGAAGAGAAAGAGAGAGAGAGACAGGAGAGAGAGAGAGGAGAGAGAAATAGAGGGAGGGAGAGAGAGGGGGGGAGAGAGAGAGAGGGAGAGAGAGAGAGAGAGAGGGAGGGAGAGAGAGGGAGAGAGAGAGAGAGAGAGAGAGAGAGAGAGAGAGAGAGAGGGAGGGAGAGAGAGAGAGAGAGAGAGAGAGAGGGAGGGAGAGGGAGAGGAACAGTAATATTTGTTTTTTTTGTTTGTTTTTATTAGGTGTCAGAATTAGTTTTCAGCTGATTTAAACTCTACTCTGAGTTCAGGATTGAGAATCGTGTGTGGAGGTTAGAGGTCAGTGTATCATAATCATTAAGTTTTCAGAATCACATCACATGAGTAACCATCACAGGGTGGGGGGGGCGGTTGAGTGACCTATGAGGGAAGGAGCTAGTAAAGATGTGAGGTTTATGAATGTAGGAAGAGTAAAGGATGACATGAGACTGAAGAGCAGATGTTACTTTACCTGAGAGATTGTGATGTTTCTGAATCATTCATCATTTCATTCAGCTTTCATTTAATTAATGGAGCGTTTTAATCATCTTTACTTCTGTAAATAAAAAGTTCTCGACTCATCAGGAGTGTGTGAGCTCAAATCCTGAGAACTGTGTCTTCTCACACCAAGTAAAAAATAATTTAAAGGAAATTTCATTTCTGATTGATTTCTTGTACTGACACACAAGAGAACATGTTTTTATCTATTAAACATTTCTTTAAAAAATAAATATAAACTTTTTACTGCTGAATTATCTTAAACTTTAAAATGTCTAAAAACAAAGAAACATTCACACAACAACACACTAAACCTTAACCTGTGTGTGTGTGTGTGTGTGTGTGTGTGCTGCTTTTAAACACTAATCATTGATGATGTAAAAGAACTTGCTTCACACAGAATCAGTAGTCTGTGGTTCTGTGGTTCTGCCTCAGTTCTGAATGGGTTCTACTTTGGTTCTGCTGTTTCCAGGTGTTTAGAACCTTGTTTTTTTCTATTCCACTCTTTCTTCATTAATGTCTGGGGTTTTGTGTGTTACACTGAAACACAGTTTCCTGCCATTGTGTGTGTCGCAGACGCAGACGGCCCCTGGCCTTCTTACAGAGGGTCCCTCCCACCTCCAACCCCTCACACACACACACACACACACACACACACACACACACACAGGGCTCATTTCTTCCTCCACTCACTCAGACTTTGAGGGATTGTAAAAGTCGCTGAGACAGAGAGAGAGAGAGAGAGAGAGAGAGCTCAGTTGATTTTCTCGTTCACTTTCTGTTCTATTTGTCTTTGCTGAACGGTGTGTCGGTGTGTCACTGTCTGTCTCTCTCTCTGGCTCTGTCTATCCTGGATGCTGTCTGTGTCTCTGGGATCAGGATGTGGAACATGAACACTTCTGTAAAGTTCTCAACTTTGTGGAAGGACACAGAACTCTGAGCTGGTGAGTGACGCGTCAATGTTCTCCTGCTTGCATGTTTGGGTATACTAAACAGACAGATAGACAGACAGACAGGCAGACAAGCAGACAGACAGACAGATGGACAGACAGACAGGGAACTTGCAGCATGTGCACTCTTTTTTTCTCTTGTTTGCTAAATGAGTGAATTTGAGCTTCTGTTTTCTGGGAAACTTCAGAAATATCACTATTCCACAAGGCTCTCTCTCTCTCTCTCTTTCTCTCTCTCTCTCTCTCTCTCTCCCACTGCGCTCCGATTACCGGCTTCCTCCTGTTGTTTTGAGGGTGCAGGTTCTTTCTCCCACGCTCTCTCTCTCTCTTTCTCTCTCTCTCATGCTCATGGAGGGGAAGGAAAAAGCCGATAAGAGTTCATTTGAACAGGGAGAGGCTCGTGTGTGTGTGTGTGTGTGTGTGTGCACTAAGAAGTGGGGACACGTTTTGTGTCTTTTCTCAACATGTTGTGTTGTTTTTGGATCTCTCTCTCTCTCTCTCTGTCTCTCTCTCACTCTGTCTGTCTCTCACTCTGGGTGGAGGAAGTGAAGGAGGGAGAGATGAAAATTGGGAACAGACCCTCAGTGAGTCAGAGCTCAGAGTCCAAAAACCAACAGACATGAACAAGAGAGAGAAAATTCTTGCTACAGAATTTACATTTCAGTGGAACAGGAAAAAGTGTGTGTGTGTGTGTGTGTGTGTGTGCATGTTCTCACTCAGGGGAGAATGTCAGTGTAGTTATTAGTGTTTATAAACTTTAAACAGTTTAATGGTTTCAGAGTAAAGAGAGAAACCTCTCCATTGAAACACACTACTGGAATGTTGAAGCTGATGATGTCATAAAGAGCGTTAGAAGAGCTAACCAATCAGGAGCTAGGGTTCATCACCCACTCACTCCTCTGTATTTTTTGAATGAAGGAAATGAATAAACAAACAGTGTTAAATCTAAACAAAAATAAAAAAGTATACTGAAGAGGTTCAGGGAGTGTTAGAGTTGTGTTACGGTTAAAGGCACGTCCTTTTGTTTTTTAAGACTCCTGTTCTGTTCCTGTGCTGCTCTCCTGCTTGGAATTTCTACTTGGAAAGGGTTAGGGTTCTGAGTTTCAGGGTGAAAATCACATGACACTTCAATCAGATTTTAATCCACTTTCTGTAAAATTTTCTTTTTATAAAACTGAAATTCACTCTAATTTTCAGCTGCATCAACAGTGCATTCCCATGTGTGTTTAGCGTGTGTTTAGCATATGTATAGCATGTATTTAGCATGTGTTTAGCACTAGTTTAGTGTGAGTTTAGTGTGTGTTTAGTGTGTGTTTAACATGAGTTTAGCAAGTGTTTAGCATGTATTTAGCTTGTGTTTGGCTTGAGTTTAGTGTGTATTTAGCATGTGTTTAGCGTGTGCTAGGACTCAGATGCAGATCAGGTCATTTCTTGTCATTTCATTTCACTCTGTTTTCACTCCTTCATGTGTAAGGACCAGTGCTCCGGTACCACAAAGCGCACAGAGAACCCAGATTTAGGATCAGACCCGGGAGAACCTGTTGTATTATAGTGGAAGTTTAAGCTGCAGTTTTTCCTCATCCTGATGTTTGCTATCTGCAGTTCTCCTTCTCTTTTATCAGGTGAAGGTTTCTGCTGTCATTACCTCTGCATCTTCAGATCAGTACTTTAGTCTTCAGTAGATGGAGAGATTTCTGTGTCTGAAATTTAAAAAAAAAAAAAAAAAAAAAACAGAGGGAAAAAGTTCTCAAAGATATCTGTAGACGTGTACACAGACACAGAGTGAGCGGAAAGTGTGTGCTGACTGATGATGTCATCACTGGCTATGATGCGAGTGGGTGTCGTCCCCCAGCAGGACCCTAGGGTTATCTTCACCAGCACTCACTCACTCACTTTATCCTTTAAGACTTCTCCTCACCTCCTCCACGTGTTCCAGGAACTCTAGATGTTCACCAACCTGAGAAGCTCCGGGTTCGCACTTAGAATCTGATATAAACACAGACACATGAGGTCAGATCTCAGACCAGCACTAAACACGCAGCTCTCTAAACGATGTAGTAAACTTCATTTCATAAATGAAACACTAACATGTGGACTCCATACATGTTTGTATAACACACACACACACACACACACTCAGAGGAAATCTAAGGTCAGTGCTGAAGGATTCCGTCTCTCTGAAAGTGACCCGTAAATACTTACACTGCAGGAAGGTCAGGAGGTCAAGAGGCGTCAGAGGTCACCACCAGCCCTTGGCAAGACTTCCTGTTAGACAGAGATGAGTTTGTTCTCAGAGTAATGATGAGCTTCAGATGTTCTTCATTTAAAACACACACACTGATTCCTCACATCATCAGCTTTACTTCACAGATATATTTACTCCCTCATTATCTTAGATTCTGTTTTATTTATTTTATATTAGATTCTGTTTCCTGAGCTCCTGGAGCTGCTGCAGGAGGAACCTTCTACAGCAAGGGGACATTCACATGGTCAGGCACTGGTCAGGAGATTCAGCTGATTCACTGCTGATTAAAAACTGCAGCCAGAATTTATATTATTTATATATTTTACAATTTAATTAATTTATTTTTTAAACATAAATTTGTAAATTTTCTTATTTTATTTTCTGTTATTTAAAATGCTAATAATTATTAACTTCATTAAAATAAAAAAAAATATCAAAACTACATCACAAAAACATCCTACAGAAATATACACACACACACACACACCATGTAAAAGTGTAAATATATTGTGACTGATGTAAAGCTCAGTGTTTGATGGAAACGGAGTGTGTGTTATTGTATGTTGTTGTGTGTTATGTAGTGTGTTTAATACTGGAATCACTTTCTCACACACTTCACCTCTTCACACAGTCTGAGAATCTGACTACTACACACAATATACACACACACTGCTTTCACACACAATACACACAATATACAACACAGTGTGAGAGAGAGAGAGAGATATTTCTATGAAGATATAGAGAAAGTAGAGGAGGATGCAGTAACCCACAATGTTTCTGACTGGCTCTGGTTCCAGCAGATGGACTTTACTATGGTCAGTAAAGTGAAAAGTTTTTTTTCCTGAATCTATAATAAAACACTGAATTATAAAAAAAAATCATTCAAACTTCTAAGAACTGATCAGCTGATGATTTCTGTGATTGTCCTGTTCGTGAAGTCAGTATGTAGGAGTGTGTGTTTTCAGAGTGTGTTTATTCTGAGACGTGTGTGTGTGTGTATGTGTGTTAATATCTTTATTATTATACTCAGTTCAGATGTAGACAAATAAAACTGTATAATAAAGTACATGGGTGTCGCTAGGCCATTTCTACTCAGCCCCCCTAAAATTCTGCGATTCTCCATAAACTCTACACAAATCGGTGATCTCCTCAGTCCACTTTAAATTTCATATGAAAACAGCAGCAGACTTCGGCTCCTCCCCGTCTTTCAGCGCGTTCTTCAATCCACAAACCGCGAGGATCAGAGGACAAGTGTGAGTGTGTGTGAGTGTGTGTGAGTGTGTGTGAGTGTGTGTGTGTGTGAGTGTGTGTGTGTGTGAGTGTGTGTGAGTGTGTGTGAGTGTGTGTGAGTGTGTGTGTGTGTGTGTGTGTGTGAGTGTGTGTGAGTGTGTGTGAGTGTGTGTGTGTGTGAGTGTGTGTGAGTGTGTGTGTGTGTGTGTGTGTGTGTGAGTGTGTGTGAGTGTGTGTGAGTGTGTGTGTGTGTGTGTGTGTGTGTGTGTGAGTGTGTGTGTGTGTGAGTGTGTGTGAGTGTGTGTGTGTGTGTGTGTGAGTGTGTGTGTGTGTGTGTGTGTGAGTGTGTGTGAGTGTGTGTGTGTGTGTGTGTGAGTGTGTGTGAGTGTGTGTGTGTGTGTGTGTGTGTGAGTGTGTGTGAGTGTGTGTGTGTGTGAGTGTGTGTGAGTGTGTGTGAGTGTGTGTGTGTGTGTGTGTGTGTGAGTGTGTGTGAGTGTGTGTGTGTGTGAGTGTGTGTGAGTGTGTGTGTGTGTGAGTGTGTGTGTGTGTGTGTGTGTGTGTGTGTGAGTGTGTGTGTGTGTGTGTGTGAGTGTGTGTGTGTGTGTGTGTGTGTGTGTGAGTGTGTGTGAGTGTGTGTGTGTGTGTGTGTGAGTGTGTGTGTGTGTGTGTGTGAGTGTGTGTGAGTGTGTGTGTGAGTGTGTGTGTGTGTGTGTGTGTGTGTGTGTGTGTGTGTGTGTGTGTGTGTGTGTGTGTGTGTGTGTGTGTGTGTGTGTGTGTGTGTGTGTGAGTGTGTGTGTGTGTGTGTGTGAGTGTGTGTGTGTGAGTGTGTGTGAGTGTGTGTGAGTGTGTGTGTGTGTGTGTGTGAGTGTGTGTGTGTGTGTGTGTGTGTGAGTGTGTGTGAGTGTGTGTGTGTGTGTGTGTGAGTGTGTGTGTGTGTGTGTGTGTGTGAGTGTGTGTGAGTGTGTGTGTGTGTGATCAGGAAGACTCGTATTTGTCTTGTTCAGTACTCAAATTTTATACACATCTATGCAATACAGTGGAATGCTGCAATAAGTTCACCATCCTACCCTGTTAGTCACACCATTATTTTATTTTATTTTATTTTATTTATTTTTTATTTTTTACTATTATACCCTCATTGGGGGTGGACTCCCCTTAAATGAAATTCCTAGAATCACCCCTAAAGCAATAAAGTGAGTGAGGTGTAGAAACATGTGCAGTGAGTTCTATTTAATAAAGAGAATAAATAACAATAAAAGAAACCATAAGAATGGAAACTAAACGCCTTATAAATATTTAATTAAATGTAATAATTAAAATTTTAATAAATCTTACTCTCTTTTTAAAGGCTGAAGTTTACTGATAAAACGTAAAGTGAAGACAGTGTGATGAAGTGTTTTATACAGTTTATAACCAAGTTAATAACCAAGTTTATAACTGAGTATATAACTGAGTTTATAACAGAGTTTATAACAGAGTTTATAACTGAGTTTATAACTGAGTTTATAACAGAGTTTATAACTGAGTTTATAACAGAGTTTATAACTGAGTTTATAACTGAGTATATAACCGAGTTTATAACAGAGTTTATAACCGAGTTTATAACAGAGTTTATAACAGAGTTTATAACAGAGTTTATAACTGAGTATATAACTGAGTTTATAACAGAGTTTATAACTGAGTTTATAACAGAGTTTATAACCGAGTTTATAACAGAGTTTATAACAGAGTTTATAACCGAGTTTATAACCGAGTATATAACCGAGTTTATAACAGAGTTTATAACTGAGTTTATAACCGAGTTTATAACAGAGTTTATAACAGAGTTTATAACTGAGTTTATAACAGAGTTTATAACCGAGTTTATAACAGAGTTTATAACTGAGTTTATAACAGAGTTTATAACAGAGTTTATAACCGAGTTTATAAGAGTTTATAACCGAGTTTATAACCGAGTATATAACCGAGTTTATAACTGAGTATATAACTGAGTTTATAACAGAGTTTATAACTGAGTTTATAACTGAGTATATAACCGAGTTTATAACAGAGTTTATAACAGAGTTTATAACAGAGTTTATAACAGAGTTTATAACCGAGTTTATAACAGAGTTTATAACTGAGTATATAACTGAGTTTATAACAGAGTTTATAACAGAGTTTATAACCGAGTTTATAACAGAGTTTATAACTGAGTATATAACTGAGTTTATAACTGAGTATATAACTGAGTTTATAACAGAGTTTATAACTGAGTTTATAACTGAGTATATAACCGAGTTTATAACAGAGTTTATAACTGAGTTTATAACTGAGTTTATAACAGAGTTTATAACCGAGTTTATAACAGAGTTTATAACTGAGTTTATAACTGAGTTTATAACTGAGTATATAACCGAGTTTATAACTGAGTATATAACCGAGTTTATAACAGAGTTTATAACCGAGTATATAACCGAGTTTATAACTGAGTATATAACCGAGTTTATAACCGAGTTTATAACCGAGTATATAACTGAGTTTATAACCGAGTTTATAACTGAGTTTATAACAGAGTTTATAACTGAGTTCACGAATACAATAAAGAATAACCAAGTCAGTATGAATTCTGTGTGTGTGTACAATACCAACAGGACAGTAAGAACAGGACTTTAGAAGGTGAAAATCACCCCTTTTGGTGATTAATCAGAGAGAAAAAACAGTGTGTGTATGTGTGTGTGTGTGTGTGTGTGTATGTATGGTGTGTGTGTGTGTGTATATGTGTGTTGCAGTAAACAATAACACTGACTTTGTTTACATGTAAAGACTTTCTGTATGAATTTACTCTGACAGTGTTTATCTGAACCTGGAACATGTCACTGTGTATAAAATCTGTGTTTATTTTTTCACCACATGTAATCTGATCCAAGGCTGTGTGCATGTAAGGGGCGGGGTTTAGTGCCAGTGTTACCATGACAACGAGGGGTGTATGATCCCAGTCCGTGTGTTCTGTTATTTCTTCACACTGTGTGTTTTTAATGAGTTTCTCTCTAAAACAACTTTATTCACTCTACCTTTAAAACCCTGTTTCTTCCTCCTGCTTAGAGGGGAGGGGCTTGTGTTAGGGGGTTATTGTGTAGGGAATGGGGGAGATTCGAAGGTGGCAGTTGGGGCAGGTTTGTTCCTGAGGGTGTTGAGTTTAAAACCCCTGGGACAGGACTCTATAAATAACTTGTGACTCGACTCAGAGTGAAAACATTTGTGTTTTCGACAGTGTGAGAGTGGACAGGAAGTGAGCGCCTCATGATTCACACCGCTGACATTTTCAGCAGCTGCAGGATTTTTCCAGCTGCAGGTCGAGAGAACATCATTACTCACCCTGAGAACACGCAGGGAACCACATTACCTTACACACTTCTGAAGAAAATCATCTACACTTAACTCCCATGCCAGTGTGTTCTACTGCTGCGTCCCAAATCGACTCCAGAACCACTAATCACCTCAGCTGTGTCTAGAACCACACCCTTCTCCCTAACCCCTACTTACTAATCCCTACCCCCTTCATGCTCTACACCTTGTGGAGACAGTTTTCCACTGCATTCTGGGAGATCAGGACACACTGGAGCACTCCCTAACCAGTGCACTGATTCCAAACAATCACTGATTACCCACAATGCACTGCACTTTGTACAGATGGCTCTTGGCTTCTAAAGTGAACAAGTGACTGAATTAATGAACATGTAGGAAATTAATGCTTCCCTGAATTAATGATCATTCCCTACAGTAGTGTGTGTGTGTGTGTGTGTGTGTCTCACCATCTCTTTCTTGTACCTGTTAATCTGTATCACCTTCTGTTATTCTGTCCATTTGGAATGTTGTGTCCACACTGGGGGTCAGTAACGAGTCCTTCAGATGAGCTGATATTTCTCTGCATGTCTGTCGCTACATTCCCATCAGCTGCATCTCAGTGGACTGTGTCACTCATATCACCTGCTTTACATTTTACTTTAATGAGCACTAGTATTACAGTCATGTTGGTGTAGATCTCTTTCCCTAGTGTCTGTTGTGAGTAGCGTCTGCTTTATTTAATTCAATTCACTGTAATTTTTATAGAGCTTTAAACAATTAACACTCTCTAAAAGCAGGTTTACAGGAGAGGAACCGAGATGAAACCTCATCTTCATCAGGGTGAAACCAGAGAGTGGGATTATAAATCATTATAAACACTGAGAGTGGGATTATAAATCATTATAAACACAGAGAGTGAGATTATAAATCATTATAAACACAGACAGTGAGATAATAAACCATCATAAACACTGAGAGTGGGATTATAAACCATCATAAACACTGAGAGTGGGATTATAAACCATTATAAACACTGAGAGTGGGATTATAAACCATCATAAACACTGAGAGTGGGATTATAAATCATTATAAACACAGAGAGTGAGATTATAAACCATTATAAACACAGAGAGTGAGATTATAAACCTTTATAAACACTGAGAGTGAGATTATAAACCTTTATAAACACTGAGAGTGGGATTATAAACCATCATAAACACTGAGAGTGGGATTATAAATCATTATAAACACTGAGAGTGGGATTATAAACCATCATAAACACTGAGAGTGGGATTATAAACCATCATAAACACTGAGAGTGGGATTATAAATCATTATAAACACTGAGAGTGGGATTATAAACCTTTATAAACACTGAGAGTGGGATTATAAACCATCATAAACACTGAGAGTGGGATTATAAATCATTAAAAACACTGAGAGTGAGATTATAAACCATCATAAACACTGAGAGTGGGATTATAAATCATTATAAACACTGAGAGTGGGATTATAAATCATTATAAACACTGAGAGTGGGATTATAAATCATTATAAACACTGAGAGTGGGATTATAAATCATTATAAACACTGAGAGTGGGATTATAAATCATTATAAAAACACTGAGAGTGGGATTATAAATCATTATAAACACTGAGAGTGGGATTATAAATCATTATAAACACAGAGAGTGAGATTATAAACCATTATAAACACAGAGAGTGAGATTATAAACCATTATAAACAATGAGAGTGGGATTATAAACCATTATAAACACCAGAGAGTGGGATTATAAATCATTATAAACACTGAGAGTGGGATTATAAATCATTATAAACACCAGAGAGTGGGATTATAAATCATTATAAACACCAGAGAGTGGGATTATAAATCATTATAAACACAGAGAATGGGATTATAAATCATTATAAACACTGAGAGTGGGATTATAAATCATTATAAACACGGAGAGTGAGATTATAAATCATTATAAACACTGAGAGTGGGATTATAAATCATTATAAACACAGAGAATGGGATTATAAATCATTATAAACACTGAGAGTGGGATTATAAATCATTATAAACACGGAGAGTGAGATTATAAATCATTATAAACACTGAGAGTGGGATTATAAATCATTATAAACACAGAGAGTGAGATTATAAATCATTATAAACACAGAGAGTGGGATTATAAACCATTATAAACACAGAGAGTGGGATTATAAATCATTATAAACACTGAGAGTGGGATTATAAATCATTATAAACACAGAGAGTGAGATTATAAATCATTATAAACACAGAGAGTGAGATTATAAACCATTATAAACACTGAGAGTGGGATTATAAACCATTATAAACACAGAGAGTGAGATTATAAACCATTATAAACACTGAGTGTGGGATTATAAACCATTATAAACACAGAGAGTGGGATTATAAATCATTATAAACACTGAGAGTGGGATTATAAATCATTATAAACACTGAGAGTGAGATTATAAACCATTATAAACACAGAGAGTGGGATTATAAATCATTATAAACACTGAGAGTGGGATTATAAATCATTATAAACACTGAGAGTGGGATTATAAATCATTATAAACACAGAGAGTGAGATTATAAATCATTATAAACACAGAGAGTGAGATTATAAACCTTTATAAACACTGAGAGTGGGATTATAAATCATTATAAACACTGAGAGTGGGATTATAAATCATTATAAACACTGAGAGTGGGATTATAAATCATTATAAACACCAGAGAGTGGGATTATAAATCATTATAAACACTGAGAGTGGGATTATAAATCATTATAAACACAGAGAGTGGGATTATAAATCATTATAAACACCAGAGAGTGGGATTATAAATCATTATAAACACTGAGAGTGGGATTATAAATCATTATAAACACTGAGAGTGGGATTATAAATCATTATAAACACAGAGAGTGAGATTATAAATCATTATAAACACAGAGAGTGAGATTATAAACCTTCATAAACACTGAGAGTGGGATTATAAATCATTATAAATACTGAGAGTGGGATTATAAATCATTATAAATACTGAGAGTGGGATTATAAATCATTATAAACACTGAGAGTGGGATTATAAATCATTATAAACACTGAGAGTGGGATTATAAATCATTATAAACACAGAGAGTGGGATTATAAATCATTATAAAAACACAGAGAGTGGGATTATAAATCATTATAAACACTGAGAGTGGGATTATAAATCATTATAAACACAGAGAGTGGGATTATAAATCATTATAAAAACACAGAGAGTGGGATTATAAATCATTATAAAAACACAGAGAGTGGGATTATAAATCATTATAAACACTGAGAGTGGGATTATAAATCATTATAAACACCAGAGAGTGGGATTATAAATCATTATAAACACAGAGAGTGGGATTATAAATCATTATAAACACCAGAGAGTGGGATTATAAATCATTATAAACACTGAGAGTGGGATTATAAATCATTACAAAACACCAGAGAGTGGGATTATAAATCATTATAAACACAGAGAGTGGGATTATAAATCATTATAAACACAGAGAGTGGGATTATAAATCATCATAAAAACACAGAGAGTGGGATTATAAATCATTATAAAAACACAGAGAGTGGGATTATAAATCATTAAAAACACAGAGAGTGGGATTATAAATCATTATAAACACTGAGAGTGGGATTATAAATCATTATAAACACTGAGAGTGGGATTATAAATCATTATAAACACTGAGAGTGGGATTATAAATCATTATAAACACCAGAGAGTGGGATTATAAATCATTATAAACACAGAGAGTGGGATTATAAATCATTATAAACACTGAGAGTGGGATTATAAATCATTATAAACACAGAGAGTGGGATTATAAATCATTATAAACACTGAGAGTGGGATTATAAATCATTATAAACACAGAGAGTGGGATTATAAATCATTATAAACACTGAGAGTGGGATTATAAATCATTATAAACACTGAGAGTGGGATTATAAATCATTATAAACACTGAGAGTGGGATTATAAATCATTATAAACACAGAGAGTGAGATTATAAATCATTATAAACACAGAGAGTGAGATTATAAACCATTATAAACACTGAGAGTGGGATTATAAATCATTATAAACACTGAGTGTGGGATTATAAACCATTATAAACACTGAGAGTGGGATTATAAATCATTATAAACACTGAGAGTGGGATTATAAATCATTATAAACACTGAGAGTGAGATTATAAACCATTATAAACACTGAGAGTGGGATTATAAACCATTATAAACACTGAGAGTGAGATTATAAATCATTATAAACACTGAGAGTGGGATTATAAATCATTATAAACACTGAGAGTGGGATTATAAATCATTATAAACACAGAGAGTGAGATTATAAATCATTATAAACACAGAGAGTGAGATTATAAACCATTATAAACACTGAGAGTGGGATTATAAACCATTATAACCACTGAGAGTGGGATTATAAACCATTATAAACACAGAGAGTGAGATTATAAACCATTATAAACACTGAGAGTGGGATTATAAACCATTATAAACACTGAGAGTGGGATTATAAATCATTATAAACACTGAGAGTGGGATTATAAATCATTATAAACACAGAGAGTGGGATTATAAATCATTATAAAAACACAGAGAGTGGGATTATAAATCATTATAAACACTGAGAGTGGGATTATAAA
>NC_080724.1:24099291-24126791 GCF_019097595.1 Hemibagrus wyckioides
GTGACAGCTTTGAACTTGCAGCTTCACATTCTGTAACTGAGTGTGTAACTGTGAGTGTGTAACTGTGAGTGTGTAACTGAGTGTGTAACTGTGAGTGTGTAACTGAGTGTGTAACTGTGAGTGTGTAACTGTGAGTGTGTAACTGTGAGTGTGTAACTGAGTGTGTAACTGTGAGTGTGTAACTGAGTGTGTAACTGAGTGTGTAACTGTGAGTGTGTAACTGAGTGTGTAACTGTGAGTGTGTAACTGTGAGTGTGTAACTGTGAGTGTGTAACTGAGTGTGTAACTGTGTGTGTAACTGTGAGTGTGTAACTGAGTGTGTAACTGTGAGTGTGTAACTGAGTGTGTAACTGTGTGTGTAACTGTGAGTGTGTAACTGTGAGTGTGTAACTGTGAGTGTGTAACTGAGTGTGTAACTGTGTGTGTAACTGTGAGTGTGTAACTGAGTGTGTAACTGTGAGTGTGTAACTGTGTGTGTAACTGTGAGTGTGTAACTGTGAGTGTGTAACTGAGTGTGTAACTGTGAGTGTGTAACTGAGTGTGTAACTGAGTGTGTAACTGTGAGTGTGTAAGTGAGTGTGTAACTGTGAGTGTGTAACTGTGAGTGTGTAACTGAGTGTGTAACTGTGAGTGTGTAACTGTGTGTGTAACTGTGAGTGTGTAACTGTGAGTGTGTAACTGTGAGTGTGTAACTGAGTGTGTAACTGTGAGTGTGTAACTGTGAGTGTGTAACTGAGTGTGTAACTGAGTGTGTAACTGTGAGTGTGTAACTGTGAGTGTGTAACTGAGTTTGTAACTGAGTGTGTAACTGTGAGTGTGTAACTGAGTGTGTAACTGTGAGTGTGTAACTGTGAGTGTGTAACTGTGAGTGTGTAACTGTGTGTGTAACTGTGAGTGTGTAACTGAGTGTGTAACTGTGTGTGTAACTGTGAGTGTGTAACTGAGTGTGTAACTGAGTGTGTAACTGTGTGTGTAACTGAGTGTGTAACTGAGTGTGTAACTGAGTGTGTAACTGTGAGTGTGTAACTGTGAGTGTGTAACTGAGTGTGTAACTGTGTGTGTAACTGTGAGTGTGTAACTGAGTGTGTAACTGAGTGTGTAACTGTGTGTGTAACTGTGAGTGTGTAACTGTGTGTGTAACTGAGTGTGTAACTGTGAGTGTGTAACTGAGTGTGTAACTGAGTGTGTAACTGTGAGTGTGTAAGTGAGTGTGTAACTGTGAGTGTGTAACTGAGTGTGTAACTGTGAGTGTGTAACTGTGAGTGTGTAACTGAGTGTGTAACTGTGAGTGTGTAACTGTGAGTGTGTAACTGTGTGTGTGTAACTGTGAGTGTGTAACTGTGAGTGTGTAACTGAGTGTGTAACTGTGAGTGTGTAACTGTGAGTGTGTAACTGAGTGTGTAACTGAGTGTGTAACTGTGAGTGTGTAACTGTGAGTGTGTAACTGAGTGTGTAACTGAGTGTGTAACTGTGAGTGTGTAACTGAGTGTGTAACTGTGAGTGTGTAACTGTGAGTGTGTAACTGTGTGTGTAACTGTGAGTGTGTAACTGAGTGTGTAACTGTGTGTGTAACTGAGTGTGTAACTGTGAGTGTAACTGAGTGTGTAACTGAGTGTGTAACTGAGTGTGTAACTGTGAGTGTAACTGAGTGTGTAACTGTGTGTGTAACTGTGTGTGTAACTGAGTGTGTAACTGAGTGTGTAACTGTGAGTGTGTAACTGTGAGTGTGTAACTGTGTGTGTAACTGAGTGTGTAACTGTGAGTGTGTAACTGAGTGTGTAACTGTGAGTGTAACTGAGTGTGTAACTGTGAGTGTGTAACTGAGTGTGTAACTGAGTGTGTAACTGTGAGTGTAACTGAGTGTGTAACTGTGTGTGTAACTGTGTGTGTAACTGAGTGTGTAACTGAGTGTGTAACTGTGAGTGTGTAACTGTGTGTGTAACTGAGTGTGTAACTGTGAGTGTGTAACTGAGTGTGTAACTGTGAGTGTAACTGAGTGTGTAACTGTGAGTGTGTAACTGAGTGTGTAACTGAGTGTGTAACTGTGAGTGTAACTGAGTGTGTAACTGTGAGTGTAACTGAGTGTGTAACTGTGAGTGTAACTGAGTGTGTAACTGTGAGTGTAACTGAGTGTGTAACTGAGTGTGTAACTGAGTGTGTAACTGTGAGTGTAACTGAGTGTGTAACTGTGTGTGTAACTGAGTGTGTAACTGTGAGTGTAACTGAGTGTGTAACTGAGTGTGTAACTGAGTGTGTAACTGTGAGTGTAACTGAGTGTGTAACTGTGTGTGTAACTGTGTGTGTAACTGAGTGTGTAACTGAGTGTGTAACTGTGTGTGTAACTGTGAGTGTGTAACTGTGTGTGTAACTGAGTGTGTAACTGTGAGTGTAACTGAGTGTGTAACTGTGTGTGTAACTGTGTGTGTAACTGAGTGTGTAACTGAGTGTGTAACTGTGTGTGTAACTGAGTGTGTAACTGTGTGTGTAACTGAGTGTGTAACTGAGTGTGTAACTGTGTGTGTAACTGTGAGTGTGTAACTGTGTGTGTAACTGAGTGTGTAACTGTGAGTGTAACTGAGTGTGTAACTGTGTGTGTAACTGTGTGTGTAACTGAGTGTGTAACTGAGTGTGTAACTGTGTGTGTAACTGTGAGTGTGTAACTGAGTGTGTAACTGTGAGTGTAACTGAGTGTGTAACTGTGAGTGTGTAACTGAGTGTGTAACTGAGTGTGTAACTGTGAGTGTAACTGAGTGTGTAACTGTGAGTGTGTAACTGAGTGTGTAACTGTGAGTGTAACTGAGTGTGTAACTGTGTGTGTAACTGAGTGTGTAACTGAGTGTGTAACTGAGTGTGTAACTGTGTGTGTAACTGTGTGTGTAACTGAGTGTGTAACTGAGTGTGTAACTGTGTGTGTAACTGTGAGTGTGTAACTGTGTGTGTAACTGAGTGTGTAACTGTGAGTGTAACTGAGTGTGTAACTGTGTGTGTAACTGAGTGTGTAACTGAGTGTGTAACTGTGTGTGTAACTGTGAGTGTGTAACTGAGTGTGTAACTGTGAGTGTAACTGAGTGTGTAACTGTGAGTGTGTAACTGAGTGTGTAACTGAGTGTGTAACTGTGAGTGTAACTGAGTGTGTAACTGTGAGTGTGTAACTGTGTGTGTAACTGTGTGTGTAACTGAGTGTGTAACTGTGTGTGTAACTGTGTGTGTAACTGAGTGTGTAACTGTGAGTGTGTAACTGAGTGTGTAACTGAGTGTGTAACTGTGAGTGTGTAAGTGAGTGTGTAATTGTGAGTGTGTAACTGTGAGTGTGTAACTGAGTGTGTAACTGTGAGTGTGTAACTGTGAGTGTGTAACTGAGTGTGTAACTGTGTGTGTAACTGTGAGTGTGTAACTGTGAGTGTGTAACTGTGAGTGTGTAACTGTGTGTGTAACTGTGAGTGTGTAACTGAGTGTGTAACTGTGAGTGTGTAACTGAGTTTGTAACTGAGTGTGTAACTGTGAGTGTGTAACTGAGTGTGTAACTGTGAGTGTGTAACTGTGAGTGTGTAACTGTGAGTGTGTAACTGTGTGTGTAACTGTGAGTGTGTAACTGAGTGTGTAACTGTGTGTGTAACTGTGAGTGTGTAACTGAGTGTGTAACTGAGTGTGTAACTGTGTGTGTAACTGAGTGTGTAACTGAGTGTGTAACTGTGAGTGTGTAACTGTGAGTGTGTAACTGAGTGTGTAACTGTGTGTGTAACTGTGAGTGTGTAACTGAGTGTGTAACTGAGTGTGTAACTGTGTGTGTAACTGTGAGTGTGTAACTGTGTGTGTAACTGAGTGTGTAACTGTGAGTGTGTAACTGAGTGTGTAACTGAGTGTGTAACTGTGAGTGTGTAAGTGAGTGTGTAACTGTGAGTGTGTAACTGAGTGTGTAACTGTGAGTGTGTAACTGTGAGTGTGTAACTGAGTGTGTAACTGTGAGTGTGTAACTGTGAGTGTGTAACTGTGTGTGTGTAACTGTGAGTGTGTAACTGTGAGTGTGTAACTGAGTGTGTAACTGTGAGTGTGTAACTGTGAGTGTGTAACTGAGTGTGTAACTGAGTGTGTAACTGTGAGTGTGTAACTGTGAGTGTGTAACTGAGTGTGTAACTGAGTGTGTAACTGTGAGTGTGTAACTGAGTGTGTAACTGTGAGTGTGTAACTGAGAGTGTGTAACTGTGTGTGTAACTGTGAGTGTGTAACTGAGTGTGTAACTGTGTGTGTAACTGAGTGTGTAACTGTGAGTGTAACTGAGTGTGTAACTGAGTGTGTAACTGAGTGTGTAACTGTGAGTGTAACTGAGTGTGTAACTGTGTGTGTAACTGTGTGTGTAACTGAGTGTGTAACTGAGTGTGTAACTGTGAGTGTGTAACTGTGTGTGTAACTGAGTGTGTAACTGTGAGTGTGTAACTGAGTGTGTAACTGTGAGTGTAACTGAGTGTGTAACTGTGAGTGTGTAACTGAGTGTGTAACTGAGTGTGTAACTGTGAGTGTAACTGAGTGTGTAACTGTGTGTGTAACTGTGTGTGTAACTGAGTGTGTAACTGAGTGTGTAACTGTGAGTGTGTAACTGTGTGTGTAACTGAGTGTGTAACTGTGAGTGTGTAACTGAGTGTGTAACTGTGAGTGTAACTGAGTGTGTAACTGTGAGTGTGTAACTGAGTGTGTAACTGAGTGTGTAACTGTGAGTGTAACTGAGTGTGTAACTGTGAGTGTAACTGAGTGTGTAACTGTGAGTGTAACTGAGTGTGTAACTGTGAGTGTAACTGAGTGTGTAACTGAGTGTGTAACTGAGTGTGTAACTGTGAGTGTAACTGAGTGTGTAACTGTGTGTGTAACTGAGTGTGTAACTGTGAGTGTAACTGAGTGTGTAACTGAGTGTGTAACTGAGTGTGTAACTGTGAGTGTAACTGTGTGTGTAACTGTGTGTGTAACTGAGTGTGTAACTGAGTGTGTAACTGTGTGTGTAACTGTGAGTGTGTAACTGTGTGTGTAACTGAGTGTGTAACTGTGAGTGTAACTGAGTGTGTAACTGTGTGTGTAACTGTGTGTGTAACTGAGTGTGTAACTGAGTGTGTAACTGTGTGTGTAACTGAGTGTGTAACTGTGTGTGTAACTGAGTGTGTAACTGAGTGTGTAACTGTGTGTGTAACTGTGAGTGTGTAACTGTGTGTGTAACTGAGTGTGTAACTGTGAGTGTAACTGAGTGTGTAACTGTGTGTGTAACTGTGTGTGTAACTGAGTGTGTAACTGAGTGTGTAACTGTGTGTGTAACTGTGAGTGTGTAACTGAGTGTGTAACTGTGAGTGTAACTGAGTGTGTAACTGTGAGTGTGTAACTGAGTGTGTAACTGAGTGTGTAACTGTGAGTGTAACTGAGTGTGTAACTGTGAGTGTGTAACTGAGTGTGTAACTGTGAGTGTAACTGAGTGTGTAACTGTGTGTGTAACTGAGTGTGTAACTGAGTGTGTAACTGAGTGTGTAACTGTGAGTGTAACTGAGTGTGTAACTGTGTGTGTAACTGTGTGTGTAACTGAGTGTGTAACTGAGTGTGTAACTGTGTGTGTAACTGTGAGTGTGTAACTGTGTGTGTAACTGAGTGTGTAACTGTGAGTGTAACTGAGTGTGTAACTGTGTGTGTAACTGTGTGTGTAACTGAGTGTGTAACTGAGTGTGTAACTGTGTGTGTAACTGTGAGTGTGTAACTGAGTGTGTAACTGTGAGTGTAACTGAGTGTGTAACTGTGAGTGTGTAACTGAGTGTGTAACTGAGTGTGTAACTGTGAGTGTAACTGAGTGTGTAACTGTGAGTGTGTAACTGTGTGTGTAACTGTGTGTGTAACTGAGTGTGTAACTGTGTGTGTAACTGTGTGTGTAACTGAGTGTGTAACTGTGAGTGTGTAACTGAGTGTGTAACTGAGTGTGTAACTGTGAGTGTGTAAGTGAGTGTGTAATTGTGAGTGTGTAACTGTGAGTGTGTAACTGAGTGTGTAACTGTGAGTGTGTAACTGTGAGTGTGTAACTGAGTGTGTAACTGTGTGTGTAACTGTGAGTGTGTAACTGTGAGTGTGTAACTGTGAGTGTGTAACTGTGTGTGTAACTGTGAGTGTGTAACTGAGTGTGTAACTGTGAGTGTGTAACTGTGTGTAACTGTGTGTGTAACTGAGTGTGTAACTGTGAGTGTGTAACTGAGTGTGTAACTGTGAGTGTGTAACTGTGAGTGTGTAACTGTGTGTGTAACTGTGAGTGTGTAACTGTGTGTGTAACTGTGAGTGTGTAACTGTGAGTGTGTAACTGCGAGTGTGTAACTGAGTGTGTAACTGTGAGTGTGTAACTGTGAGTGTGTAACTGTGAGTGTGTAAGTGAGTGTGTAACTGTGAGTGTGTAACTGCGAGTGTGTAACTGTGAGTGTGTAACTGTGTGTGTAACTGAGTGTGTAACTGTGAGTGTGTAACTGTGAGTGTGTAACTGAGTGTATAACTGCGAGTGTGTAACAGTGTGTAACTGTGAGTGTGTAACTGAGTGTGTAACTGTGAGTGTGTAACTGTGAGTGTGTAACTGAGTGTGTAACTGTGAGTGTGTAACTGAGTGTGTAACTGAGTGTGTAACTGTGTGTGTAACTGAGTGTGTAACTGAGTGTGTAACTGTGAGTGTGTAACTGTGAGTGTGTAACTGTGTGTGTAACTGTGAGTGTGTAACTGTGTGTGTAACTGTGAGTGTGTAACTGTGAGTGTGTAACTGAGTGTGTAACTGTGAGTGTGTAACTGTGTGTGTAACTGTGAGTGTGTAACTGTGAGTGTGTAACTGTGTGTGTAACTGAGTGTGTAACTGTGAGTGTGTAACTGTGAGTGTGTAACTGTGAGTGTGTAACTGTGTGTGTAACTGTGAGTGTGTAACTGTGTGTGTAACTGAGTGTGTAACTGTGAGTGTGTAACTGTGAGTGTGTAACTGAGTGTATAACTGCGAGTGTGTAACAGTGTGTAACTGTGAGTGTGTGACTGAGTGTGTAACTGTGAGTGTGTAACTGTGAGTGTGTAACTGAGTGTGTAACTGTGAGTGTGTAACTGAGTGTGTAACTGAGTGTGTAACTGTGAGTGTGTAACTGTGAGTGTGTAACTGTGAGTGTGTAACTGTGTGTGTAACTGTGAGTGTGTAACTGAGTGTGTAACTGTGAGTGTGTAACTGTGAGTGTGTAACTGAGTGTGTAACTGTGTGTGTAACTGAGTGTGTAACTGTGTGTGTAACTGTGAGTGTGTAACTGTGTGTGTAACTGTGAGTGTGTAACTGAGTGTGTAACTGTGAGTGTGTAACTGAGTGTGTAACTGTGAGTGTGTAACTGTGAGTGTGTAACTGTGTGTGTAACTGTGAGTGTGTAACTGTGTGTGTAACTGTGAGTGTGTAACTGAGTGTGTAACTGTGTGTGTAACTGAGTGTGTAACTGTGAGTGTGTAACTGTGAGTGTAACTGAGTGTGTAACTGTGAGTGTGTAACTGAGTGTGTAACTGAGTGTGTAACTGTGAGTGTAACTGAGTGTGTAACTGTGTGTGTAACTGAGTGTGTAACTGAGTGTGTAACTGTGAGTGTGTAACTGTGAGTGTGTAACTGAGTGTGTAACTGTGAGTGTAACTGAGTGTGTAACTGAGTGTGTAACTGTGAGTGTAACTGAGTGTGTAACTGTCTGTGTAACTGTGTGTGTAACTGAGTGTGTAACTGTGAGTGTGTAACTGAGTGTGTAACTGTGAGTGTGTAACTGTGTGTGTAACTGTGTGTGTAACTGAGTGTGTAACTGTGTGTGTAACTGTGTGTGTAACTGTGAGTGTGTAACTGAGTGTGTAACTGAGTGTGTAAGTGAGTGTGTAACTGTGAGTGTGTAACTGTGAGTGTGTAACTGAGTGTGTAACTGTGAGTGTGTAACTGTGTGTGTAACTGTGAGTGTGTAACTGAGTGTGTAACTGTGTGTGTAACTGAGTGTGTAACTGTGAGTGTGTAACTGAGTGTGTAACTGTGAGTGTGTAACTGTGAGTGTGTAACTGTGTGTGTAACTGTGAGTGTGTAACTGAGTGTGTAACTGTGTGTGTAACTGAGTGTGTAACTGTGAGTGTAACTGAGAGTGTGTAACTGAGTGTGTAACTGAGTGTGTAACTGTGAGTGTAACTGAGTGTGTAACTGTGTGTGTAACTGTGTGTGTAACTGAGTGTGTAACTGTGAGTGTGTAACTGTGAGTGTGTAACTGTGTGTGTAACTGAGTGTGTAACTGTGAGTGTGTAACTGTGAGTGTAACTGAGTGTGTAACTGTGAGTGTGTAACTGAGTGTGTAACTGTGAGTGTAACTGAGTGTGTAACTGTGAGTGTGTAACTGTGTGTGTAACTGTGTGTGTAACTGAGGGTGTAACTGTGTGTGTAACTGAGTGTGTAACTGTGAGTGTGTAACTGAGTGTGTAACTGTGAGTGTGTAAGTGAGTGTGTAACTGTGAGTGTGTAACTGTGTGTGTAACTGTGAGTGTGTAACTGTGAGTGTGTAACTGAGTGTGTAACTGTGAGTGTGTAACTGTGAGTGTGTAACTGAGTGTGTAACTGTGAGTGTGTAACTGTGTGTGTAACTGTGAGTGTGTAACTGTGAGTGTGTAACTGAGTGTGTAACTGTGAGTGTGTAACTGAGTGTGTAACTGAGTGTGTAACTGAGTGTGTAACTGTGAGTGTGTAACTGTGAGTGTGTAACTGTGAGTGTGTAACTGCGAGTGTGTAACTGAGTGTGTAACTGTGAGTGTGTAACTGTGTGTAACTGAGTGTGTAACTGAGTGTGTAACTGTGAGTGTGTAACTGAGTGTATAACTGCGAGTGTGTAACAGTGTGTAACTGTGAGTGTGTAACTGAGTGTGTAACTGTGAGTGTGTAACTGTGAGTGTGTAACTGTGAGTGTGTAACTGAGTGTGTAACTGTGAGTGTGTAACTGAGTGTGTAACTGAGTGTGTAACTGTGTGTGTAACTGAGTGTGTAACTGAGTGTGTAACTGTGAGTGTGTAACTGTGAGTGTGTAACTGTGTGTGTAACTGTGAGTGTGTAACTGTGTGTGTAACTGTGAGTGTGTAACTGTGAGTGTGTAACTGAGTGTGTAACTGTGAGTGTGTAACTGTGTGTGTAACTGTGAGTGTGTAACTGAGTGTGTAACTGTGAGTGTGTAACTGTGAGTGTGTAACTGTGTATGTAACTGTGAGTGTGTAACTGTGAGTGTGTAACTGTGTGTGTAACTGAGTGTGTAACTGTGAGTGTGTAACTGTGAGTGTGTAACTGAGTGTATAACTGTGAGTGTGTAACTGAGTGTGTAACTGTGAGTGTGTAACTGTGAGTGTGTAACTGAGTGTGTAACTGTGAGTGTGTAACTGAGTGTGTAACTGTGAGTGTGTAACTGTGAGTGTGTAACTGTGTGTGTAACTGTGAGTGTGTAACTGTGAGTGTGTAACTGAGTGTGTAACTGTGTGTAACTGAGTGTGTAACTGTGAGTGTGTAACTGAGTGTGTAACTGTGAGTGTGTAACTGTGAGTGTGTAACTGAGTGTGTAACTGTGTGTGTAACTGAGTGTGTAACTGTGAGTGTGTAACTGAGTGTGTAACTGTGAGTGTGTAACTGTGAGTGTGTAACTGTGTGTGTAACTGTGAGTGTGTAACTGTGTGTGTAACTGTGAGTGTGTAACTGAGTGTGTAACTGTGTGTGTAACTGAGTGTGTAACTGTGAGTGTGTAACTGAGTGTGTAACTGAGTGTGTAACTGAGTGTGTAACTGTGAGTGTGTAACTGTGAGTGTGTAACTGTGTGTGTAACTGTGAGTGTGTAACTGTGAGTGTAACTGAGTGTGTAACTGTGAGTGTGTAACTGAGTGTGTAACTGAGTGTGTAACTGTGAGTGTAACTGAGTGTGTAACTGTGAGTGTGTAACTGTGTGTGTAACTGTGTGTGTAACTGAGTGTGTAACTGTGTGTGTAACTGTGTGTGTAACTGAGTGTGTAACTGTGAGTGTGTAACTGAGTGTGTAACTGAGTGTGTAAGTGAGTGTGTAACTGTGAGTGTGTAACTGTGAGTGTGTAACTGAGTGTGTAACTGTGAGTGTGTAACTGTGTGTGTAACTGTGAGTGTGTAACTGTGAGTGTGTAACTGAGTGTGTAACTGTGAGTGTGTAACTGTGAGTGTGTAACTGAGTGTGTAACTGTGAGTGTGTAACTGTGAGTGTGTAACTGTGTGTGTAACTGTGAGTGTGTAACTGAGTGTGTAACTGTGAGTGTGTAACTGAGTGTGTAACTGTGAGTGTGTAACTGTGAGTGTGTAACTGAGTGTGTAACTGTGAGTGTGTAACTGTGTGTGTAACTGAGTGTGTAACTGTGAGTGTGTAACTGTGAGTGTGTAACTGAGTGTATAACTGCGAGTGTGTAACAGTGTGTAACTGTGAGTGTGTAACTGAGTGTGTAACTGTGAGTGTGTAACTGAGTGTGTAACTGTGAGTGTGTAACTGAGTGTGTAACTGAGTGTGTAACTGAGTGTGTGTAACTGTGTGTGTAACTGAGTGTGTAACTGAGTGTGTGTAACTGTGTGTGTAACTGTGAGTGTGTAACTGTGTGTGTAACTGTGAGTGTGTAACTGTGAGTGTGTAACTGAGTGTGTAACTGTGAGTGTGTAACTGTGTGTGTAACTGTGAGTGTGTAACTGTGAGTGTGTAACTGTGTGTGTAACTGTGAGTGTGTAACTGTGAGTGTGTAACTGTGTGTGTAACTGAGTGTGTAACTGTGAGTGTGTAACTATGAGTGTGTAACTGAGTGTATAACTGCGAGTGTGTAACAGTGTGTAACTGTGAGTGTGTGACTGAGTGTGTAACTGTGAGTGTGTAACTGTGAGTGTGTAACTGAGTGTGTAACTGTGAGTGTGTAACTGAGTGTGTAACTGAGTGTGTAACTGTGTGTGTAACTGAGTGTGTAACTGAGTGTGTAACTGTGAGTGTGTAACTGTGTGTGTAACTGTGAGTGTGTAACTGTGTGTGTAACTGTGAGTGTGTAACTGTGAGTGTGTAACTGTGTGTGTAACTGTGAGTGTGTAACTGTGAGTGTGTAACTGAGTGTGTAACTGTGAGTGTGTAACTGTGAGTGTGTAACTGAGTGTGTAACTGTGAGTGTGTAACTGTGAGTGTGTAACTGAGTGTATAACTGTGAGTGTGTAACTGAGTGTGTAACTGTGAGTGTGTAACTGTGAGTGTGTAACTGAGTGTGTAACTGTGAGTGTGTAACTGTGTGTGTAACTGAGTGTGTAACTGTGAGTGTGTAACTGTGAGTGTGTAACTGAGTGTATAACTGCGAGTGTGTAACAGTGTGTAACTGTGAGTGTGTAACTGAGTGTGTAACTGTGAGTGTGTAACTGTGAGTGTGTAACTGAGTGTGTAACTGTGAGTGTGTAACTGAGTGTGTAACTGAGTGTGTAACTGTGAGTGTAACTGAGTGTGTAACTGTGAGTGTGTAACTGAGTGTGTAACTGAGTGTGTAACTGTGAGTGTAACTGAGTGTGTAACTGTGTGTGTAACTGAGTGTGTAACTGAGTGTGTAACTGTGAGTGTGTAACTGTGAGTGTAACTGAGTGTGTAACTGTGAGTGTGTAACTGAGTGTGTAACTGAGTGTGTAACTGTGAGTGTAACTGAGTGTGTAACTGCAAATGTGTAACTGCGAGTGTGTGACTGTTAGTGTGTAACTGAGTGTGTACCTGCGAGTGTGTAACTGCCAGTGTGTAACTGTGAGTGTGTAACTGCGAGTGTGTATCTGAGAGTGTAACTGCGAGTGTGTAACTGTGTCTATAAATGCAAGTGTATAACTGCGAGTGTGTTACTGAGTGTGTGACTGTGAGTGTGTAACTGAGTGTGTAACTGTGAGTGTGTAACTGTGAGTGTAACTGTGAGTGTGTAACTGTGTCTGTAAATGCAAGTGCATAACTGTGAGTGTGTAACTGAGTGTGTGACTGTGAGTGTGTAACTGTGAGTGTGTAACTGAGTGTGTAACTGTGAGTGTGTAACTGTGAGTGTGTAACTGTGAGTGTGTAACTGTGTGTGTAACTGTGAGTGTGTAACTGTGTGTGTAACTGAGTGTGTAACTGTGTGTGTAACTGAGTGTGTAACTGTGAGTGTGTAACTGTGTGTGTAACTGTGAGTGTAACTGCGATTGTGTAACTGCGAGTGTGTAACTGAGTGTGTAACTGTGAGTGTGTAACTGTGAGTGTGTAACTGAGTGTGTAACTGAGTGTGTAACTGTGAGTGTGTAACTGCAAATGTGTAACTGCGAGTGTGTGACTGTGAGTGTGTAACTGAGTGTGTAACTGTGTGTGTGTAACTGCAAATGTGTAACTGCGAGTGTGTGACTGTTAGTGTGTAACTGAGTGTGTACCTGCGAGTGTGTAACTGCGAGTGTGTAACTGTGAGTGTGTAACTGCGAGTGTGTATCTGAGAGTGTAACTGCGAGTGTGTAACTGTGTCTATAAATGCAAGTGTATAACTGCGAGTGTGTTACTGAGTGTGTAACTGTGAGTGTGTAACTGAGTGTGTAACTGTGAGTGTGTAACTGTGAGTGTAACTGCGAGTGTGTAACTGTGAGTGTGTAACTGTGTCTGTAAATGCAAGTGTATAACTGTGAGTGTGTAACTGAGTGTGTAACTGTGAGTGTACCTGCGAGTGTGTAACTGTGAGTGTGTAACTGTGAGTGTGTAACTGCGAGTGTGTAACTGAGTGTGTAACTGTGAGTGTGTAACTGTGAGTGTCTAACTGAGTGTATAACTGTGAGTGTGTAACTGAGTGTGTAACTGAGTGTGTAACTGTGAGTGTGTAACTGTGAGTGTGTAACTGAGTGTATAACTGTGAGTGTGTAACTGAGTGTGTAACTGAGTGTGTAACTGTGAGTGTGTAACTGAGTGTGTAACTGAGTGTGTAACTGTGAGTGTAACTGCGATTGTGTAACTGCGAGTGTGTAACTGAGTGTGTAACTGTGAGTGTGTAACTGTGAGTGTGTAACTGAGTGTGTAACTGAGTGTGTAACTGTGAGTGTGTAACTGCAAATGTGTAACTGCGAGTGTTTGACTGTTAGTGTGTAACTGAGTGTGTACCTGCGAGTGTGTAACTGCGAGTGTGTAACTGTGAGTGTGTAACTGCGAGTGTGTATCTGAGAGTGTAACTGCGAGAGTGTAACTGTGTCTATAAATGCAAGTGTATAACTGCGAGTGTGTTACTGAGTGTGTGACTGTGAGTGTGTAACTGAGTGTGTAACTGTGAGTGTGTAACTGTGAGTGTGTAACTGAGTGTGTAACTGTGAGTGTAACTGTGAGTGTAACTGCGAGTGTGTAACTGTGTCTGTAAATGCAAGTGTATAACTGTGAGTGTGTAACTGAATGTGTGACTGTGAGTGTGTAACTGTGAGTGTGTAACTGAGTGTGTAACTGTGAGTGTGTAACTGAGTTTGTAACTGTGAGTGTGTAACTGTGAGTGTGTAACTATGAGTGTGTAACTGAGTGTGTAACTGTGAGTGTGTAACTGAGTGTGTAACTGAGTGTGTAACTGTGAGTGTGTAACAGTGTGTAACTGAGTGTGTAACTGAGTGTGTAACTGTGAGTGTGTAACTGAGTGTGTAACTGTGAGTGTGTAACTGAGTGTGTAACTGTGAGTGTGTAACTGAGTGTGTAACTGAGTGTGTAACTGTGAGTGTGTAACTGAGTGTGTAACTGAGTGTATAACTGCGAGTGTGTAACAGTGTGTAACTGAGTGTGTAACTGAGTGTGTAACTGTGAGTGTGTAACTGAGTGTGTAACTGAGTGTGTAACTGTGAGTGTGTAACTGTGAGTGTGTAACTGAGTGTGTAACTGAGTGTATAACTGTGAGTGTGTAACTGTGAGTGTGTAACTGAGTGTGTAACTGTGAGTGTGTAACTGAGTGTGTAACTGTGAGTGTGTAACTGAGTGTGTAACTGAGTGTGTAACTGTGAGTGTGTAACTATGAGTGTGTAACTGAATGTGTAACTGTGTGTGTGTAACTATGAGTGTGTAACTGTGAGTGTGTAACTGCGAGTGTGTAACTATGAGTGTGTAACTGTGAGTGTGTAACTGCGAGTGTGTAACTATGAGTGTGTAACTGTGAGTGTGTAACTGAGTGTGTACCTGAGTGTGTAACTGTGAGTGTGTAACTGTGAGTGTGTGACTGTTAGTGTATAACTGAGTGTGTAACTGTGAGTGTGTAACTGAGTGTGTACCTGAGTGTGTAACTGAGTGTGTAACTGTGAGTGTGTAACTATGAGTGTGTAACTGTGAGTGTGTAACTGATTGTGTAACTGAGTGTGTAACTACAAGTGTGTAACTGTGAGTGTAACTGCGAATGTGTAACTGCGAGTGTGTAACTGAGTGTGTAACTGCGAGTGTGTAACTGTGAGTGTGTAACTGTGAGTGTGTATCTGAGAGTGTAACTGCGAGTGTGTAACTGTGTCTATAAATGCAAGTGTATAACTGCGAGTGTGTTACTGAGTGTGTGACTGTGAGTGTGTAACTGAGTGTGTAACTGTGAGTGTAACTGTGAGTGTAACTGTGAGTGTGTAACTGAGTGTGTGACTGTGAGTGTGTAACTGTGAGTGTGTAACTGAGTGTGTAACTGTGAGTGTAACTGCGAGTGTGTAACTGAGTGTGTGACTGTGAGTGTGTAACTGTGAGTGTGTAACTGAGTGTGTAACTGTGAGTGTGTAACTGAGTGTGTAACTGTGAGTGTGTAACTGTCAGTGTGTAACTGAGTGTGTAACTGAGTGTATAACTGTGAGTGTGTAACTGTGAGTGTGTAACTGAGTGTGTAACTGTGAGTGTGTAACTGAGTGTGTAACTGTGAGTGTGTAACTGAGTGTGTAACAGAGTGTGTAACTGTGAGTGTGTAACTGAGTGTGTAACTGAGTGTGTAACTGTGTGTGTGTAACTATGAGTGTGTAACTGTGAGTGTATAACTGCGAGTGTGTAACTATGAGTGTGTAACTGTGAGTGTGTAACTGAGTGTGTACCTGAGTGTGTAACTGTGAGTGTGTAACTGTGAGTGTGTAACTGTGAGTGTGTGACTGTTAGTGTATAACTGAGTGTGTAACTGTGAGTGTGTAACTGAGTGTGTACCTGAGTGTGTAACTATGAGTGTGTAACTGTGAGTGTGTAACTGAGTGTGTAACTGAGTGTGTAACTGTGAGTGTGTAACTACAAGTGTGTAACTGTGAGTGTAACTGCGAATGTGTAACTGCGAGTGTGTAACTGAGTGTGTAACTGTGAGTTTGTAACTGTGAGTGTGTAACTGAGTGTATAACTGTGAGTGTGTAACTGAGTGTGTAACTGAGTGTGTAACTGTGAGTGTGTAACTAAGTGTGTAACTGAGTGTGTAACTGTGAGTGTAACTGCGATTGTGTAACTGCGATTGTGTAACTGCGAGTGTGTAACTGAGTGTGTAACTGTGAGTGTGTAACTGTGAGTGTGTAACTGAGTGTGTAACTGTGAGTGTGTAACTGCAAATGTGTAACTGCGAGTGTGTGACTGTTAGTGTGTAACTGAGTGTGTACCTGCGAGTGTGTAACTGCGAGTGTGTAACTGTGAGTGTGTAACTGCGAGTGTGTATCTGAGAGTGTAACTGCGAGTGTGTAACTGTGTCTATAAATGCAAGTGTATAACTGCGAGTGTGTTACTGAGTGTGTGACTGTGAGTGTGTAACTGAGTGTGTAACTGTGAGTGTGTAACTGTGAGTGTAACTGCGAGTGTGTAACTGTGTCTGTAAATGCAAGTGTATAACTGTGAGTGTGTAACTGAGTGTGTAACTGTGAGTGTGTAACTGAGTGTGTAACTGTGAGTGTGTAACTGTGAGTGTGTAACTGAGTGTGTAACTGTGAGTGTGTAACTGAGTGTGTAACTGTGAGTGTGTAACTGTGAGTGTGTAACTGAGTGTGTAACTGAGTGTATAACTGCGAGTGTGTAACAGTGTGTAACTGTGAGTGTGTAACTGAGTGTGTAACTGTGAGTTTGTAACTGTGAGTGTGTTACTGAGTGTGTAACTGTGAGTGTGTAACTGAGTGTGTAACTGTGAGTGTGTAACTGTGAGTGTGTAACTGAGTGTGTAACTGTGAGTGTGTAACTGTGAGTGTGTAACTGTGAGTGTGTAACTGAGTGTGTAACTGTGAGTGTGTAACTGTGAGTGTGTAACTGAGTGTGTAACTGAGTGTATAACTGTGTGTAACTGTGAGTGTGTAACTGAGTGTGTAACTGAGTGTGTAACTGCGAGTGTGTAACTATGAGTGTGTAACTATGATTGTGTAACTGTGAGTGTGTAACTATGAGTGTGTAACTGTGAGTGTGTAACTGTGAGTGTGTAACTACAAGTGTGTAACTACAAGTGTGTAACTGTGAGTGTAACTGCGAATGTGTAACTGCGAGTGTGTAACTGAGTGTGTAACTGTGAGTGTGTAACTATGAGTGTGTAACTGTGAGTGTAACTGCGAATGTGTAACTGCGAGTGTGTAACTGAGTGTGTAACTGAGTGTGTAACTGTGAGTGTGTAACTACAAATGTGTAACTGTGAGTGTAACTGCGAATGTGTAACTGCGAGTGTGTAACTGAGTGTGTAACTGTGAGTGTGTAACTGAGTGTGTAACTGAGTGTGTAACTGTGAGTGTGTAACTGAGTGTGTAACTGAGTGTGTAACTGTGAGTGTAACTGCGATTGTGTAACTGCGAGTGTGTAACTATGAGTGTGTAACTGAGTGTGTAACTGAGTGTGTAACTGTGAGTGTGTAACTGAGTGTGTAACTGAGTGTGTAACTGTGAGTGTAACTGCGATTGTGTAACTGCGAGTGTGTAACTATGAGTGTGTAACTGTGAGTGTGTAACTGAGTGTGTAACTGTGAGTGTAACTGCGATTGTGTAACTGCGAGTGTGTAACTGAGTGTGTAACTGTGAGTGTGTAACTGTGAGTGTGTAACTGAGTGTGTAACTGAGTGTGTAACTGTGAGTGTGTAACTGCAAATGTGTAACTGCGAGTGTGTGACTGTTAGTGTGTAACTGAGTGTGTACCTGCGAGTGTGTAACTGTGAGTGTGTAACTGCGAGTGTGTATCTGAGAGTGTAACTGCGAGTGTGTAACTGTGTCTATAAATGCAAGTGTATAACTGCGAGTGTGTTACTGAGTGTGTGACTGTGAGTGTGTAACTGAGTGTGTAACTGTGAGTGTGTAACTGTGAGTGTGTAACTGTGAGTGTAACTGCGAGTGTGTAACTGTGTCTGTAAATGCAAGTGTATAACTGTGAGTGTGTAACTGAGTGTGTGACTGTGAGTGTGTAACTGTGAGTGTGTAACTACAAGTGTGTAACTACAAGTGTGTAACTGTGAGTGTAACTGCGAATGTGTAACTGCGAGTGTGTAACTGAGTGTGTAACTGTGAGTGTGTAACTGTGAGTGTGTAACTGAGTGTGTAACTGAGTGTGTAACTGTGAGTGTGTAACTACAAGTGTGTAACTGAGTGTGCAACTGTGAGTGTGTAACTGTGAGTGTGTAACTGAGTGTGTAACTGAGTGTGTAACTGTGAGTGTGTAACTACAAGTGTGTAACTGTGAGTGTAACTGCGAATGTGTAACTGCGAGTGTGTAACTGAGTGTGTAACTGTGAGTGTGTAACTGTGAGTGTGTAACTGAGTGTATAACTGTGAGTGTGTAACTGAGTGTGTAACTGAGTGTGTAACTGTGAGTGTGTAACTGAGTGTGTAACTGTGAGTGTGTAACTGAGTGTGTAACTGTGAGTGTGTAACTGAGTGTGTAACTGAGTGTGTAACTGTGAGTGTGTAACTGAGTGTGTAACTGAGTGTGTAACTGTGAGTGTAACTGCGATTGTGTAACTATGAGTGTGTAACTGTGAGTGTGTAACTGAGTGTATAACTGTGAGTGTGTAACTGAGTGTGTAACTGTGTGTGTAACTGTGAGTGTGTAACTGTGAGTGTGTAACTGTGAGTGTGTAACTGAGTGTGTAACTGAGTGTGTAACTGTGAGTGTGTAACTGAGTGTGTAACTGTGAGTGTAACTGCGATTGTTTAACTGCGAGTGTGTAACTGAGTGTGTAACTGAGTGTGTAACTGTGAGTGTGTAACTGCAAATGTGTAACTGCGAGTGTGTGACTGTTAGTGTGTAACTGAGTGTGTACCTGCGAGTGTGTAACTGCGAGTGTGTAACTGTGAGTGTGTAACTGCGAGTGTGTATCTGAGAGTGTAACTGCGAGTGTGTAACTGTGTCTATAAATGCAAGTGTATAACTGCGAGTGTGTTACTGAGTGTGTGACTGTGAGTGTGTAACTGTGAGTGTGTAACTGTGAGTGTAACTGCGAGTGTGTAACTGTGTCTGTAAATGCAAGTGTATAACTGTGAGTGTGTAACTGAGTGTGTGACTGTGAGTGTGTAACTGTGAGTGTGTAACTGAGTGTGTAACTGTGAGTGTGTAACTGAGTGTGTAACTGTGAGTGTGTAACTGAGTGTGTAACTGTGAGTGTGTAACTGAGTGTGTAACTGAGTGTGTAACTGTGAGTGTGTAACTGAGTGTGTAACTGAGTGTATAACTGCGAGTTTGTAACAGTGTGTAACTGTGAGTGTGTAACTGAGTGTGTAACTGTGAGTGTGTAACTGAGTGTGTAACTGTGAGTGTGTAACTGAGTGTGTAACTGTGAGTGTGTAACTGTGAGTGTGTAACTGAGTGTGTAACTGTGAGTGTGTAACTGTGAGTGTGTAACTGAGTGTGTAACTGAGTGTATAACTGCGAGTGTGTAACTGAATGTGTAACTGCGAGTGTGTAACTGCGAGTGTGTGACTGAGTGTGTAACTGTGAGTGTGTAACTGAGTGCGTAACTGTGAGTGTGTAACTGAGTGTGTAACTGCGAGTGTGTAACTGCGAGTGTGTGACTGAGTGTGTAACTGTGAGTGTGTAACTGAGTGCGTAATTGTGAGTGTGTAATTGCGAGTGTGTAGCTGTGTTTGTAAATGCAAGTGTGTAGCTGCCAGTGTGTAAGTGCTAGTGTGTAACTGAGTCTTTAACTACGAGTGTGTAACTGTGAGTGTGTAACTGAGTTTGTAACTGTAAGTGTGTAACTGAGTGTGTAACTGTGAGTGTGTAACTGCGAGTGTGTAACTGCGAGTGTGTAACTGAGTGTGTAACTGTGAGTGTGTAATTGCGAGTGTTTAACTGTGTCTATAAATGCAAGTGTGTAACTGCGAGTGTGTAGCTGTGTTTGTAAATGCAAGTGTGTAGCTGCCAGTGTGTAAGTGCTAGTGTGTAAGTGAGTCTTTAACTGCGAGTGTGTAACTGTGAGTGTGTAACTGAGAGTGTAACTGCGAGTGTGTAATTGCGAGTGTTTAACTGTGTCTATAAATGCAAGTGTGTAACTGTGAGTGTGTAGCTGTGTTTGTAAATGCAAGTGTGTAGCTGCCAGTGTGTAAGTGCGAGTGTGTAACTGAGTCTGTAACTGCGAGTGTGTAACTGCGAGTGTGTAACTGCAAGTTTGTAACTGCGAGTGTGTAACTGAGAATGTAACTGCGAGTGTGTAACTGAGAATGTAACTGCGAGTGTGTAACTGAGTGTGTAACTGCGAGTGTGTAACTGCGAGTGTGTAACTGAGAATGTAACTGCGAGTGTGTAACTGTGTCTATAAATGCAAGTGTGTAACTGAGTGTGTGACTGTGAGTGTGTAACTATGAGTGTGTAACTGTGGGTGTATAACTGCGAGTGTGTAACTGTGAATGTGTAACTGTGAGGTTGTGTAAATGTTGTGTAGAGGTTGTGTAAATATTGTGTAGAAGTTGTGTAAATATTGTGTAGAGGTTGTGTAAATGTTGTGTAAATGTTTTGTAGAGGTTGTGTAAAGGTTGTGTAGAGGTTGTGTAAATGTTTTGTAGATGTTGTGTAAATGTTGTGTAGAGGTAGTGTAATGTATGTGTAAATGTTGTGTAGAGGTTGTGTAGAGGTTGTATAAATGTTGTGTAAAGGTTGTGTAAATGCTGTGTAGAGATTGTGTAAATGTTGTGTAAATGCTGTGTAGAGATTGTGTAAATGTTGTGTAGAGGTTGTGTAAATGTTGTATAAATGATGTGTAGAGGTTGTGTAAAGGTTGTGTTGAGGTTTTTTAGAGGTTCTGTAAATGCTGTGTAGAGGTTGTTTAAGTGTTGCGTAGGGGTTGTGTAAATGTTGTGTAGAGGTTGTGTAAAGGTTTTGTAGAGGTTGTGTAGAGGTTGTTTAAAGGTTGTGTAAACCTTGTGTAGAGGTTGTGCAGTGGTTGTGTAGAGGTTGTGTAAAGGTTGTGTAAATGCTGTGTAGAGATTGTGCAGAGGTTGTGTAAATGTTGTGTAGAAGTTGTGTAAAGGTTGTGAAGAGGTTGTGTAAAAGTGTGTGACTGTGAGTGTGTATCTGAGTGTGTAACCGTAAATGTGTAACTGTGAGGTTGTGTAGAGGTTGTGTAAATATTGTGTTGATGTGTAAATGTTGTGTAGAGGTTGTGTAAATGCTGTGTAGAGGTTGTGTAAATGCTGTGTAGAGGTTGTGTAGAGGATGTGTAAATGTTGTGTAAATGCTGTGTAGCGGTTGTGTAAATGTTGTGTAGAGGTTGTGTAAAGGTTGTGTAGAGGTTGTGTAAAGGTTGTGTAGAGGTTGTGTAAATATTGTGTTGATGTGTAAATGGTTTGTAGAGGTTGTGTAAAGGTTGTGTAGAGGTTGTGTAAATATTGTGTTGATGTGTAAATGTTGTGTAGAGGTTGTGTAAATATTGTGTTGATGTGTAAAGGTTGTGTAGAGGTTGTGTAAATGCTGTGTAGAGGTTGTGTAAATGTTGTGTAGAGGTTGTGTAGAGGATGTGTAAATGTTGTGTAAATGCTGTGTAGTGGTTGTGTAAATGTTGTGTAGAGGTTGTGTAAAGGTTGTGTAGAGGTTGTGTAAAGGTTGTGTAGAGGTTATGTAGAGGTTGTGTGGAGGTTGTGTAGAGGTTGTGTAAATGCTGTGTAGCGGTTGTGTAAATGTTTTGTAAAGGTTGTGTAGAGGTTGTTTAAAGGTTGTGTAGAGGTTGTGTAAAGGTTGTGTAGAGGTTGTGTGGAGGTTGTGTACAGGTTGTTTAAAGGTTGTGTGGAGGTTGTTTAAAGGTTGTGTAGAAGTTGTGTACAGGTTGTGTAGAGGTTGTGTGGAGGTTGTGTAGAGGTTGTGTACAGGTTGTGTGGAGGCTGTGTAGAGGTTGTGTGGAGGTTGTGTGGAGGTTGTGTAGAGGTTGTGTGGAGGTTGTGTAGAGGTTGTGTGGAGATTGTGTAGAGGTTGTGTACAGGTTGTGTGGAGGCTGTGTAGAGGTTGTGTGGAGGTTGTGTGGAGGTTGTGTAGAGGTTGTGTGGAGGTTGTTTAAAGGTTGTGTAGAGGTTGTGTACAGGTTGTGTAGAGGTTGTGTAGAGGTTGTGTGGAGGTTGTGTAGAGGTTGTGTACAGGTTGTGTGGAGGCTGTGTAGAGGTTGTGTGGAGGTTGTGTGGAGGTTGTGTAGAGGTTGTGTGGAGGTTGTGTAGAGGTTGTGTGGAGATTGTGTACAGGTTGTGTACAGGTTGTGTGGAGGCTGTGTAGAGGTTGTGTGGAGGCTGTGTAGAGGTTGTGTAGAGGTTGTGTGGAGGTTGTGTAGAGGTTGTATAGAGGTTGTGTGGAGGTTGTGTAGAGGTTGTGTGGAGGTTGTGTAGAGGTTGTGCAGTATAGTGATGATCTCTCAGTGTGAAGTCTCTGGTATTGTCGTGTCGTCGCTGTGCAGTGACAGTGAGAGTTTTATCACACGCTTGAGTGAATTAAAGACTCCAGTCTGAGAAACTCAGACTCATCTGTTCACTCCAAGATTTAAACACTTTCATGGCTTTATAACACACCAGACTTCAGACCATGATCTGGACTGTAGGAGACAGAAAGTTCTGGTAATAAACCTCTGTTCTGCTCTTTACAGATGGGTTTCGTTCTTCATGTTCTGCAGTAGAAACTTAACAGGTAAGAACTCTGACTTTATCTCATTTCTACACAGTAGGTCAGTTTCTCTGACCAGCATGTATACACACACACACACACACACACAGAGTTTGTTTATTCTTGTACATTTCCTGCTCACAATGCAACATAAAACTCAGTGTGCTGCTTGCCTGACCTCTGACCTCTGAGGTTTTCATTGATCTTAAGAGACCTCTCCATGACACACAGCAGTGTTGCTTGTATTTGACACATACAGACGTCACACCCAAAATTAACACACCTCACACAGCAACCTGCATCACTCTGAAGTCCACTGTCCTGGAGTTGTGGTCATGTGACGGTCACACGGCAGCATCTTCCCTTTGTGTGTGTAAATCAGCAGGTCAGGGTTTCAGTGCTGCAGGACAGCTTCAGTGTGAAAGAGAAAGAAAAACAAATATTACATGTTATTGTAGGTGACATAGACATGGTACAAATACACACACACACACACACACACACACAGGATCAGGTGGATGCAGTGTATCGATGGCTAGACAAACACAATGGCGGTGGTGATGATGTCACCGGTGAGGATTGTGTTTCATTCAGCTCTTTTGTGCGACTGAAACTGAATCACCTTCTGGAGGATCGCTGGATGAAAAGTTTCTACAATGTCACAGTTTTTGGGCTGTGTTCCAAACGCCACACTGATCCCCTGTGCACTTTGTAGCCAATCTTCATTTAGACTTCATCCTTGTCATTGTTCTGGTAGTTTATGAGGAGAACCAAAAAGAAACTTGTCTGTGTGTGTGTCTGTATGTGTGTGTGTGTGTGTGTCTGTGTGTGTGTCTGTTTGTCTGTGTGTGTGTGTGTGTGTGTGTGTCTGTGTGTGTGTGTGTGTCTGTGTGTGTGTCTGTGTGTCTGTGTGTGTGTGTGTGTCTGTGTGTGTGTCTGTGTGTCTGTGTGTGTGTGTGTGTCTGTGTGTGTGTGTGTCTGTGTGTGTGTGTGTGTGTCTGTGTGTCTGTGTGTGTGTGTGTGTGTCTGTGTGTGTGTGTGTGTGTGTGTGTGTGTGGTTTGTCTAAAAGTCACTATCAGCTCTTTTACAGTTTGTCTTTTGTGTGTGTCTCACACGTGGTTCAGTGTGACTCAGGCAGTTCCTTATCCACAGGTTCATGCCTCAGACCGATTCACATGTGGCTCCGCCCACTTTCCCTGTTAGCACACAAACTACACACAGTGGAAAGGATCACGTCGAGTTGGTGTATATCGAGGTTTGTTCTGTCCTGCTCTCTGATTGGTAGATTAGGTGGTGATTAATTCTGATTGGTGGATCAGGTGGTGATTAATTCTCTCTAACAGCAGCTCTGACTTATATTAATGCACTCACTCTGATACCTTATCGTTTCCATAGCAACAGCTCCTTCACATAGACGTGATGAGGGTTGATAAAGATGTGTGTGTGTGTGTGTATGATGTGGTGAAGGAGTCTCCAGTGTCAGTGCTGTGTATCAGTGTGTGTGTGTGTGTCACCTCAGTCAGAGGTGAAGCTGGAACTTCTCCACATCTTCAGGACGGAGGAATTTACACTTCTTTGTGTTTCTCAGTAACATGAGACTGCTGAGATTAATTAACTTGAAAAGAGAGAATAAAGAAAGGCACACACACACACACACATACACACACACACACACACATACACACACACACACAATAGAAATACTTGCAGTGCCATTTTGACATTTTCGGAGCGTTGAGGTTTTACTTCGAATATGGGTCACAGAGCACTTCCGATAAAGTGTGTGTGTGTGTGTGTGTGTCTTTAAGGCTCATCATTTACTGTAGACAGAGCGAGAGATTTTAAAAAAAGATAAAACTGAGAAAGACAGAGGCAAAAAGAGCATGAGACAGGCAGAGAGTGAGACAGAGGGTGGATTTGTGTGTGTGTGTGTGCGTGTGTGTGTGTGGTTAGTCTATAATTGGAGATCCTGTCTTACACAAGGTCAATTTAGCAACAGCAAGAAACAAGTGAGAGAGAGAGAGAGAGAGAGAACAATATAGAGTTCCTGAGTCTGTTTCCCATCCCGTAGTTGTCGTGGGTGAAGTGGGCAGAGTCTCTGTAGAGTGAAGGGATGGATCTTTAATCCAGATTCAAATTCTGATCAGTGTAAACTCCAGAAAATATCACCTCTAGATCCAACACCAGACTGAGGCTTGGATTATTTATGTAGTTTGTAGGGAGTAGTGTGTTGGGAGTAGGGTATAGGGTGTAGTGTGTAGGGTGTAGGATATAGTGTGTAGTGTGTAGGGTATAGTGTGTAGGGTATAGTGTGTAGTGTGTAGGGTGTAGTGTGTAGGGTATAGTGTGTAGTGTGTAGGGTATAGGGTGTAGTGTGTAGGGTATAGGGTGTAGTGTGTAGGGTATAGTGTGTAGGGTATAGGGTGTAGGGTATAGGGTGTAGTGTGTAGTGTGTAGGGTATAGTGTGTAGTGTGTAGGGTATAGGGTGTAGTGTGTAGGGTATAGTGTGTAGTGTGTAGGGTGTAGTGTGTAGGGTGTAGGATATAGTGTGTAGTGTGTAGGGTAGAGTGTGTAGTGTGTAGGGTATAGTGTGTAGGGTATAGTGTGTAGGGTATAGGGTATAGTGTGTAGTGTGTAGGATATAGTGTGTAGTGTGTAGGGTATAGGGTGTAGGGTATAGGGTGTAGTGTGTAGGATATAGTGTGTAGGGTGTAGTGTGTAGGATATAGTGTGTAGGGTATAGTGTGTAGGATATAGTGTGTAGTGTGTAGGGTATAGTGTGTAGGGTATAGGGTGTAGGGTATAGGGTGTAGGGTGTAGTGTGTAGGGTATAGTGTGTAGGGTATAGGGTGTAGGGTATAGGGTGTAGGGTGTAGTGTGTAGGATATAGTGTGTAGTGTGTAGGGTATAGTGTGTAGGGTATAGTGTGTAGGGTGTAGTGTGTAGGGTATAGTGTGTAGTGTGTAGGGTGTAGTGTGTAGGGTATAGTGTGTAGGGTATAGTGTGTAGGGTATAGGGTGTAGGGTGTAGTGTGTAGGGTATAGGGTGTAATGTGTAGGGTATAGGGTGTAGTGTGTAGGGTATAGGGTGTAGGGTGTAGTGTGTAGGGTATAGGGTGTAATGTGTAGGGTATAGGGTGTAGTGTGTAGGGTATAGGGTGTAGTGTGTAGGGTGTAGTGTGTAGGGTGTAGGGTGTAGTGTGTAGGGTATAGTGTGTAGGGTATAGTGTGTAGTGTGTAGGGTATAGGGTGTAGTGTGTAGGGTATAGTGTGTAGGGTGTAGTGTGTAGGGTGTAGGATATAGTGTGTAGTGTGTAGGGTGTAGTGTGTAGGGTAGAGTGTGTAGTGTGTAGGGTATAGTGTGTAGGGTATAGGGTGTAGTGTGTAGGGTATAGTGTGTAGGGTATAGGGTATAGTGTGTAGGATATAGGGTATAGTGTGTAGTGTGTAGGGTGTAGTGTGTAGGGTATAGTGTGTAGGGTATAGGGTGTAGGGTGTAGTGTGTAGGGTATAGGGTGTAATGTGTAGGGTATAGGGTGTAGTGTGTAGGGTATAGGGTGTAGTGTGTAGGGTGTAGTGTGTAGGGTGTAGGGTGTAGTGTGTAGGGTATAGTGTGTAGGGTATAGGGTGTAGTGTGTAGGGTATAGGGTGTAGTGTGTAGAGTATAGTGTGTAGGGTATAGTGTGTAGGGTATAGGGTGTAGGGTATAGTGTGTAGTGTGTAGGGTATAGGGTGTAGGGTGTAGAGTATAGTGTGTAGGGTATAGTGTGTAGGGCATAGTGTGTAGGGTATAGGGTGTAGTGTGTAGGGTATAGTGTGTAGTGTGTAGGGCATAGTGTGTAGGGTGTAGTGTGTAGGGTATAGTGTGTAGTGTGTAGGGCATAGTGTGTAGGGTGTAGTGTGTAGGGTATAGGGTGTAGTGTGTAGGGTATAGGGTGTAGTGTGTAGAGTATAGTGTGTAGGGTATAGTGTGTAGGGTATAGGGTGTAGGGTATAGGGTGTAGGGTATAGTGTGTAGTGTGTAGGGTATAGGGTGTAGGGTGTAGAGTATAGTGTGTAGGGTATAGTGTGTAGGGTATAGGGTGTAGTGTGTAGGGTATAGTGTGTAGTGTGTAGGGCATAGTGTGTAGTGTGTAGGGCATAGTGTGTAGTGTGTAGTGTGTAGTGTATAGGGTGTAGTGTGTAGGGTATAGTGTGTAGTGTGTAGGGTATAGTGTGTAGGGTGTAGTGTGTAGTGTGTAGGGTGTAGTGTGTAGGGTATAGTGTGTAGTGTGTAGGGCATAGTGTGTAGTGTGTAGGGTATAGTGTGTAGTGTGTAGGGTATAGTGTGTAGAGTATAGTGTGTAGGGTATAGTGTGTAGGGTATAGGGTGTAGTGTGTAGGGCATAGTGTGTAGTGTGTAGGGCATAGTGTGTAGGGTGTAGTGTGTAGGGTATAGGGTGTAGGGTATAGGGTGTAGGGTATAGTGTGTAGTGTGTAGGGTATAGGGTGTAGAGTATAGTGTGTAGGGTATAGTGTGTAGGGCATAGTGTGTAGGGTATAGGTTGTAGTGTGTAGGGTATAGTGTGTAGTGTGTAGGGTATAGTGTGTAGGGTGTAGTGTGTAGGGTATAGGGTGTAGTGTGTAGGGTATAGTGTGTAGTGTGTAGGGTATAGTGTGTAGGGTGTAGTGTGTAGTGTGTAGGGCATAGTGTGTAGGGTGTAGTGTGTAGGGTATAGTGTGTAGTGTGTAGGGCATAGTGTGTAGGGTGTAGGTTGTAGTGTGTAGGGTATAGTGTGTAGGGCATAGTGTGTAGGGTATAGGTTGTAGTGTGTAGGGTATAGTGTGTAGTGTGTAGGGTATAGTGTGTAGTGTGTAGGGCATAGTGTGTAGGGTATAGTGTGTAGTGTGTAGGGTGTAGTGTGTAGGGTATAGTGTGTAGTGTGTAGGGTATAGTGTGTAGGGTGTAGGGTATAGTGTGTAGTGTGTAGGGTATAGTGTGTAGTGTGTAGGGTATAGTGTGTAGTGTGTAGGGTATAGTGTGTAGTGTGTAGGGTATAGTGTGTAGGGTGTAGTGTGTAGTGTGTAGGGCATAGTGTGTAGGGTGTAGTGTGTAGTGTGTAGGGCATAGTGTGTAGGGTGTAGGGTATAGTGTGTAGGGTGTAGGGTATAGTGTGTAGTGTGTAGGGTATAGTGTGTAGTGTGTAGGGTATAGTGTGTAGGGTGTAGGGTATAGTGTGTAGTGTGTAGGGTATAGTGTGTAGTGTGTAGGGTATAGTGTGTAGGGTGTAGGGTATAGTGTGTAGTGTGTAGGGTATAGTGTGTAGTGTGTAGGGTATAGTGTGTAGGGTGTAGTGTGTAGTGTGTAGGGCATAGTGTGTAGGGTGTAGTGTGTAGGGTATAGTGTGTAGTGTGTAGGGTATAGTGTGTAGTGTGTAGGGTATAGTGTGTAGGGTGTAGTGTGTAGGGTATAGTGTGTAGTGTGT
>NC_080724.1:24134291-24149291 GCF_019097595.1 Hemibagrus wyckioides
GAGAGAAGTGTCACTGATCTTATCATCTGTTTGGGAGGATTTAAATCTCTCTCTCACTCTCACTCACTAACTCTCTCTCTACAGAAGTGTGTGTGTGTGTGTGTTGAGTGCTGATGGATTTGCGTGTTGGTGAGCGTGTGATGCACCCAGGTTCAGACACACTGCTGTCACCGCTGCTGCTCAGTCCATTTAATCCTCAACACTGTGCCCAGTACAACCAACACGTTCGGGTAATCACACATATGATGATGATGATGATGATGATGATGATGATGATCATGATGATGAAAATGATCTTTTTATTTGTGTTTCAGTGGAACATGCAGCAGCATCTGCGAGACCAGGAACAAACAAAACAGCAGCTACAGATGATACGACACAAAGATAAGAGTCAGCAGAGTGAGCACACACACACACACACACACACACACACACACACACACACACACTGATTGGCTGACTGTTTGACAGGTGCTGTGGCAAGTTCCGTGGTGAAAAAGAAGTTAGCTGAAGTGATTTTGAAGAAGCAGAAACAGGCGGCCCTGGAGAGGACAAGCTCAAATCCGCTCACCAACACCCCTGTGGCTTACAGGTACACACACACACACACACACACACAGCTGATTGAATAGAACCCTGGTGTTTACTGAAGTTGAAGTTAATACTAAAGCATGTTAAAGAAGTTATGATGTAGGTTGTTAATGGAATAGAGTTCTAACCTTCCTGATGTTCCTCTGCCCTGCTCCACAGTCTGAAGGTAAAATGTAATAAAAACATCTCACATGTTCACACTGCAGTTTTAACAATGTTCACAAATCCATTATGTATTAAACACTTTTTTTTTGTTCAGAAATTTACGAATATATACTCTCTAACCTTTCTGATCCTACAGCCCCCTGGTGGTGTGAGTGGGAACTACATTCAGAATCAATAAAGTTAAAAAAATAAACAAATAGAATAAACATTAGACATTTCACCTCAAGGCATTGTCCAGTATAATAATTTCTCTACAGTGTGTTTCTGCTACACAGAATACAGCCACACTATGACACAAAAATGCAAATTCTGCTTTAGGTAAAAAAAAAATCAGAAAGAAAACAGAAGACGTGTTGTTTTGGTACATTTTGATGTTTTCATTGTTCATGTTTGATGCTGAGAATATTCCTTACTCAAAACCCTCAGTGTTTCATTTCTGTGCATCAGTTCCTTATCATTTCTCATAATGCTTTTGTCTTTAAAATTCTCTTTATAATAGTCCTCTCTGTTAGTTTTTGGTTTTGAGGGTGCTCAGGTTTCAGCCTTTTGTGTGTTGCCATAATTGTGTGTGTGTGTGTGTGTTGTGTAGAGAGTTGGCTCCGGATCCCAGCGTTCCTCTGCAGCCGATATTCTCGTCTCCTCCACAGACACTCAGTGATGGAGCAGAAGATCCTCCTCTACGGAGAGCAAGTATGTCTCACCCAACACACATATACACACACACACACACATACACACACACACACACACACACACACACACACACACACACATATATATGATGTGAAAAATCCAGATGAAGTGAGCATTTGTTGTGACCCTCTGCCTGACCCTCTCAGGTAGACTTGCACACAGTTTTTGAAGGAACCTCAGCAGGTAGGTTGTTCCAAACATCTTGGATAACTAAGCTCAGATCTTCTGTAGGCCTGAAATCCTTCTGTCTTTTCGTGTTATCCCAGACAGACTGGATGATGTTGAGGTCAGAGTTTGATGTTCCTCACCCAGGGTTAAGCTCCTACACAGCTACTTCTGTTTTACTTATTGACGGGGTTCCAGCCCACACATGACCGTGATGGTCATTAGCACCTTACTGGTGTAACTCGTTAATCACACACCAGACACTGATCCTACACAATCCCTGACCTTCTGCAGATGGAAGAGTTCATGCTGGTTTGATGTCACACCAAATATGGATTTGATTTAGATTTTTTTCTGTTTATTACGCAATCACACTCGTTATCGTCACTATTTATTATTATTATTATTATTTTTTTTTTTAAAGTATTGTAGTTTATTTTATATTAACTTTAAATGCGATCGTTACGGACTTCACTTCCTGGTTTCCGCACGGGCATTTAAGGAGAGCGCGCACAGTTCGGCTTTTGTCGGAGATTTTCGGGAGATGTCGTAAACAAACATGTAAAACGTTACTAGTCCTAAACGGTAATAGCTAGAAACATGGTTCCAACGCTAAAATGTTGCCCATGTTGTGCTTAAGTGTGCTATTACTTTTCATGCTGATAAGTATTGTAGTTTATTTTATATTAATTTGTAAATGCATTTTTACGGACTTCACTTCCTGGTTTCCGTACAGTTCGGTCTTTCTCGGGGATTTTCAGTAGCTGCCGTAAACATGCCGTAAAGGTGCAGGCAAAGCGGTGTTGGTAAATACTACTACTCATACTACATTAAACTTTAGCTTTGCTTCACTTCCTGGGTTTCATACGGATATTCAGGCACAGCACACACACTAGTTCGTTTAGACTTCATATTTTAACTGTGACTTTAGTTTGTATTTATTATTTGAGAATGTCTTGCAATAGTTTAAGCAACATATCACTTAAATATAGCTAGATAATAGCTAGAAACATGCTTCCAACGCTAAGATGCTGCTTAGGTGTGCTATTACTTTTCATGCTGATAAGTATTATAGTTTATTTTATATGGATTTTTAAATGTATCATTCTTTTACTCTGATGTTTTTCACACACAGCCTCTGAGCCAAACCTGAAGATGAAGCTGAAGAAACATCTACACACGCGGAAGAGTCCACTAACACGGAAGCAGAGTGCCCCGCCCACCATCAAGCCCCACAGACCTGACACACTCGGTACACACACACACACACACACAATAATACAACCCCTGTCTCTCTCTCTCACTTACTTACTTTTTCTCCCTACCTGCTTCTCTTGCCATATTTCATCTGTCTCTCATCTCCATCTGTCTCTCATCTCCATCTGTCTCTCATCTCCATCTGTCTCTCTTCTTTGTCTGTCTCTCTTCTTTGTCTGTCTCTCTTCTTCATCTGTCTATCTTCTTTGTCTGTCTCTCTTCTTCATCTGTCTATCTTCTTTGTCTGTCTCTCTTCTTCATCTGTCTATCTTCTCTGTCTGTCTCTCTTCTCTGTCTGTTATTCTGCCTGTCTGTCTCTCAGACTCGTCTCCCAGCAGCAGTAGTACCCCTGTCTCAGGCTGCAGTTCTCCAAATGACACAATACCAAGTGAGAACGGAGTGCTACCCCCTACTGCCAGCCTGCCACATGAGGTGAACATGCGTGCACACACACACACACACACACACACACACACACAGTGCTTATTAGTATGCAGTTAGTCCTTTGTGAGTGTTTTGGGGAAAATGGAGTGTGTAATTAAATGTTTTAAACAGAGACATGGGAGAAGGCTGACCTCTTTGACACCTAACACACACACACACACACACACACACACACACACACACACATACACACATACAGAGGGGTTTTGTTACTTCGGGTGTGTGTTTCATTATGGATAAGCTTCTGCAGTTATTTTACTGCTCCATGTTCTGATTTACTCGCATTAATAAATGGTGTGTGTGTGTGTGTGTGTGTAGGCTCAGAGGGTGTTACTCTCTGATGGATCTGTAGCTCATTTCTCTGTACCAACTCTTTCCACCCTACCTACCATCACGCTGGGACTTCCAGCTCATGCCAAGGTAATCCCTCCATCCCTTCATCTCTTCATCTATAAACTCATCCTTTCATCTCTTCCTTCATCCATCTATTCTTCCAAACTCAGCACCTTATCACAGCAAGGTAAATAATTTCCTTAACTGTCTCACACTTCATCCCTCCATCCATCATTCTACCTTTCCATCATTCTCTCTGCCCTGACCTCCTCCTTTCTATTCCTCTATCTGTATAGAGTGTTTATCGCTTTATTATTAGAGTGTGAATGTTAACAGTAAAAGATAACAGTGATGATGATGATATGATGGTGATGATGATGGCGATGATGGATAGTGATGATGATGGCGATGATGATGATGTTGATGATGATGCAGGCGGAGGGGGAACTGGGTTCTTTGAAACTTGGTCAGGTTCCTCTGGTATCATCGGGTTCTCCACTCTTGGTTCCTCTGGGTGTTGAGGAGCAGAACCTGGTGCAGCACGTCCTTATTCTGGAGCCGTCTGGACTTGTCCGCACTCCACTGCTCACTGGTGAGACTGTCACCAACACTATAACACACACACACACACACACACTAACATACTATAACACACTGCTCTGTCTAGTACTCACACACCACATTGCACGTTTTACTGTCTGATGGCCGGCTGTGAGACGTTACAGTGTGGTGTGTGTGTGTGTGTGTGCACAGTTCCAGGTTTGGCTCCGGTTCCTTTGCATGTCAGCACTGCTCACAAACCCCTGAGCCGCACACGATCTGAGCCGCTGCCACCCAGTCCCCGCGCCATACACACACACCTGCTGCAACAGCAACACAACACACAACTGCTGGAAAGACTGAAACAACAAACACACCTTGGCAAGGTATATGTGTGTATATATATATGTACACACACACACACACACACACACAATTAAAGCCATCTGTTCAACAAGTGTGTGTGTGCGCGTGTGTGTGTTTTCTGTAGCGTATGTCAAAGTCGAGTGAGAAGCCCCGGCTCTGTCAGATCCCCTCTGAGGATATGGACTCTGAGGAGGTGGGGACGTCCTCCAATACGGTCAGTAAGAGTAGAGCAGAATCACAGAGGGAGGCAGAGACTCAGGAGGAGCAGCTCAGCCTTCAACAGACCCTCATTCTCAACCAGGTAGCACGCGCACACACACACACACACACACATTAGCATGGCTACACCCACCAGCACAGTCAATTAAACAGCTAGCATTAGCATTTCTCTTAATCCATCAGGATGGGGAGTTTTGTGTGTTTTCAAGTGTTTAAAAGGTATTTGCGTACACACACACACATAGGCAAGTGAACATGTGACATGAACACACCAGTACACACGCCAGTGTTTCCTCAGTGTCCGTGTGTAGTGGTCAGTGTCCTCCAGCAGGGGACAGGCTCTCACCACACTGTTCTCCACTTCCTTTTTACTAAACTCACAAGAGGGCAGCAGAGTCCTTCTTCAGTTTTCCTGTAACCTTCTTTGTGGTTGTGTGTGTCTGTGTGTCTGTGTGTGTGTGTGTGTGTAGTCACGTCTTTGGGAGACGCAGAAACAGCTGCAACAGCTGCGCAGACACACGGCCCAAATGGCATTACCCATGATGCTCAGTGGCATGCACCGTCCACTTGCACGCACACAGTCCTCACCGGCCTCCACCTCACACACACTTCCTGACAAAACACTGCCCATCACTACGGCAACCGAGCCCAACCTCACCCAGTCGCGTTTCACCACAGGTAACTCAGAGGGCTGATATTAAACTTTTATTATGTAAAAGATCTAGTGTATGATTACAGTGGGTTGTGTGTTTGGTCTTGTGTGTGTGTGTGTGTGTGTGTGTAGGTTTGGTATATGACTCTCAGATGTTAAAGCATCAGTGTACATGTGGAGATAACAGCTCTCACCCAGAGCATGCTGGGAGAATTCAGAGCATCTGGTCTCGACTACAGGAACGGGGACTTAGAGTGCAGTGTGAGGTAGGGCATTAACTAACTTCACTACACCCTACTGCCCTACACCCTACTGCCCTACACCCTACTGCCCTACACCTTATACCCTACTGCCCTATGCCCTACACCCTATGCTCTACACACTACACCTTACACCCTATACACTACACACTACACTCTACACACTACACCTTACACCCTATACACTACACACTACACTCTACACACTACACCTTACACCCTATACACTACACACTACACTCTACACAATACACCTTACTGCCCCTACTTTACTTGCCTGCTGTTACATCACTAGTCCTTGTACTCTCCTGCCCCTGCCCCACTTTGCTACTCTCTATTACACTGTTCTGCTCATTCTCACTACACCACACTGCCCTCTACTTCAGCTTACTGACCCCTACTACACCTTCCTACACTCTAACACACCCTTCTACCCCCTACTTCACATTGCAGTCCTCTTCAACACCTTACTGTGTGTGTGTGTGTGTGTAGAGTATCCGTGGTCGTAAGGCGACTCTGGAGGAGTTACAGTCGGTTCATACAGAGCGTCATGTTCTCCTGTATGGCACAAACCCACTGAACCGCCTCAAACTGGACAATCGCAACCTCACTGGTAACGAACACATGCATAATTGTGTACACACACACACGGGTATGGTAAACATACACAGCAGACACAGCTTTTGAGATTAATTAACTACTATAACAAGAAGGAAATATGAAAAGGAAGTAACTACCATATAAATAAAATGGAGAGAGTTGATGATGGGGTCAGTGTATCAGAGAGAGTGAGTTGGGGTCAGTGTATCAGAGAGAGTGAGTTGGGGTCAGTGTATCAGAGAGAGTTGATGATGGGGTCAGTGTATCAGAGAGAGTGAGTTGGGGTCAGTGTATCAGAGAGAGTTGATGATGGGGTCAGTGTATCAGAGAGAGTGAGTTGGGGTCAGTGTATCAGAGAGAGTGAGTTGTGGTCAGTGTATCAGAGAGAGTGAGTTGTGGTCAGTGTATCAGAGAGAGTTGATGATGGGGTCAGTGTATCAGAGAGAGTTGATTATGGGGTCAGTGTATCAGAGAGAGTTGATGATGGGGTCAGTGTATCAGAGAGAGTGAGTTGGGGTCAGTGTATCAGAGAGAGTTGATGATGGGGTCAGTGTATCAGAGAGAGTGAGTTGGGGTCAGTGTATCAGAGAGAGTTGATGATGGGGTCAGTGTATCAGAGAGAGTGAGTTGGGGTCAGTGTATCAGAGAGAGTGAGTTGGGGTCAGTGTATCAGAGAGAGTTGATGATGGGGTCAGTGTATCAGAGAGAGTGAGTTGGGGTCAGTGTATCAGAGAGAGTTGATGATGGGGTCAGTGTATCAGAGAGAGTGAGTTGTGGTCAGTGTATCAGAGAGAGTTGATGATGGGGTCAGTGTATCAGAGAGAGTTGATGATGGGGTCAGTGTATCAGAGAGAGTGAGTTGGGGTCAGTGTATCAGAGAGAGTGAGTTGTGGTCAGTGTATCAGATAGAGTTGATGATGGGGTCAGTGTATCAGAGAGAGTTGATGATGGGGTCAGTGTATCAGAGAGAGTTGATGATGGGGTCAGTGTATCAGAGAGAGTGAGTTGTGGTCAGTGTATCAGAGAGAGTTGATGATGGGGTCAGTGTATCAGAGAGAGTGAGTTGGGGTCAGTGTATCAGAGAGAGTTGATGATGGGGTCAGTGTATCAGAGAGAGTTGATGATGGGGTCAGTGTATCAGAGAGAGTTGATGATGGGGTCAGTGTATCAGAGAGAGTTGATGATGGGGTCAGTGTATCAGAGAGAGTTGATGATGGGGTCAGTGTATCAGAGAGAGTGAGTTGGGGTCAGTGTATCAGAGAGAGTGAGTTGGGGTCAGTGTATCAGAGAGAGTTGATGATGGGGTCAGTGTATCAGAGAGAGTGAGTTGTGGTCAGTGTATCAGAGAGAGTGAGTTGGGGTCAGTGTATCAGAGAGAGTGAGTTGGGGTCAGTGTATCAGAGAGAGTTGATGATGGGGTCAGTGTATCAGAGAGAGTGAGTTGTGGTCAGTGTATCAGAGAGAGTTGATGATGGGGTCAGTGTATCAGAGAGAGTTGATTATGGGGTCAGTGTATCAGAGAGAGTTGATGATGGGGTCAGTGTATCAGAGAGAGTGAGTTGGGGTCAGTGTATCAGAGAGAGTGAGTTGGGGTCAGTGTATCAGAGAGAGTTGATGATGGGGTCAGTGTATCAGAGAGAGTGAGTTGGGGTCAGTGTATCAGAGAGAGTTGATGATGGGGTCAGTGTATCAGAGAGAGTGAGTTGGGGTCAGTGTATCAGAGAGAGTGAGTTGGGGTCAGTGTATCAGAGAGAGTTGATGATGGGGTCAGTGTATCAGAGAGAGTGAGTTGGGGTCAGTGTATCAGAGAGAGTGAGTTGGGGTCAGTGTATCAGAGAGAGTTGATGATGGGGTCAGTGTATCAGAGAGAGTGAGTTGGGGTCAGTGTATCAGAGAGAGTGAGTTGGGGTCAGTGTATCAGAGAGAGTTGATGATGGGGTCAGTGTATCAGAGAGAGTGAGTTGGGGTCAGTGTATCAGAGAGAGTTGATGATGGGGTCAGTGTATCAGAGAGAGTTGATGATGGGGTCAGTGTATCAGAGAGAGTGAGTTGGGGTCAGTGTATCAGAGAGAGTGAGTTGGGGTCAGTGTATCAGAGAGAGTGAGTTGGGGTCAGTGTATCAGAGAGAGTGAGTTGGGGTCAGTGTATCAGAGAGAGTTGATGATGGGGTCAGTGTATCAGAGAGAGTTGATGATGGGGTCAGTGTATCAGAGAGAGTGAGTTGGGGTCAGTGTATCAGAGAGAGTTGATGATGGGGTCAGTGTATCAGAGAGAGTGAGTTGGGGTCAGTGTATCAGAGAGAGTGAGTTGGGGTCAGTGTATCAGAGAGAGTTGATGATGGGGTCAGTGTATCAGAGAGAGTGAGTTGGGGTCAGTGTATCAGAGAGAGTGAGTTGGGGTCAGTGTATCAGATAGAAGATCAGATCTTCAACAGATTTTTTTATTATTCTAGTTTAGGAAGAAAATTCAAATTGGAGTAGAGTTACAGACGTTGTGATACACACTTAAAGTAAATGTTTCACTTTTTCTTTTTCATCTTAGCCTGTCACTGGACTGTGTGTGTGAGAGAGAGAGAGAATCCTTTATTTATGTCCCTCTGTCCAACAGGCATTTTGTCCCAGAGGATGTTCGTCATGCTGCCATGTGGTGGAGTGGGGGTGAGTACACACACACACACACACACACACACATCTGAGCTGAATTTAGAAGTACTGTTTGATCCAAATTTCTGGTGATCAGCAGAAACCTTCATTTGCAGTGCACAGACACACACACACACACACACACACACACACACAAATACATGCACTGACAATGTGGAATCTGCTATGGCTTTGAATGTTTAATCATTAACACGACCCATGTTGCACTCACACACACACACACACACACACACACATATATACAAACTCCTCCAGAACGGCGATCAGTTTCAGCTTTCGTTCCGCTGAAGTGATTGAAACAATGTGGAGCCTGAAGGATGAAAGACATTCCACCTCCTGAACACAGATCCTGGGCCAAACCACAGAGGCGTGGGGGTGGGGGTGGGGGGGTATGGGGTAGTGGGAGGGGAGGAAAAGGAAGAGGAGCAACAAACAATGGAGGAATGCATAACCTCATCAACCCTCCACGTTCTCCTCCACTCTCCACGTTCTCCTCCACTCTCCACGTTCTCCTCCACTCTCCACGTTCTCCTCCACTCTCCACGTTCTCCTCCACTCTCCACGTTCACAAATGGAAACTCATTTTAATATCATCTATTATTAACATGTGCAGGACTGATTAATGCTCCATCACACACACACACACACACATTTTAAGCAGAAATGTTCCTGCATTAGTATAGAGAGCTGAGAGCAGGATGGTTTTTATATATTTTATAACATGCTGTTGATTTGAATCTGATTTGTGTGTGTGTGTGTGTGTGTTTGTTTACAGGTTGACAATGACACCATCTGGAATGAGCTGCACACCTCTACAGCGTCACGTACAGCAGCAGGCAGTGTTACAGAACTTGCTTTCAGAGTAGCCAAAGGAGAACTGAAGGTGCAACACACACTCAGACACACACACACACATACACACTCACACGCACACACACGCACGCGCACACACACACACATACACATGCACACACATACACACTCACACGCACACACACACACGCGCACACACACACACACATACACACTCACACACACATACACACTCACACACACATACACACTCACATGCACACACATACACACTCACACACGCACACACATACACACTCACACGCACACACATACACACTCACACACGCACACACATACACTCACACGCACACACATACACACTCACACGCACACACATACACACTCACACGCACACACACGCACGTGCATACACACTCACACACGCACACACATACACACACACACACGCACACACACGCACGTGCATACACACTCACACACGCACACACATACACACACACACGCACACACATACACACTCACACGCACACACATACACACTCACACGCACACACATACACACTCACACACGCACACACATACACTCACACGCACACACATACACACTCACGCACACACACGCACGTGCATACACACTCACACACGCACACACATACACACTCACACACGCACACACATACACACTCACACGCACACACATACACACTCACACGCACACACACGCACACACATACACACGCACACACATACACACTCACACGCACACACATACACACGCACACACATACACACTCACATGCACACACATACACACTCACACACGCACACACACGCACGCGCATACACACTCACACACGCACACACATTCACACGCACACACATACACACTCACACACACACACACGCACACACATACACACTCACATGCACACACACGCACGTGCATACACACTCACACACGCACACACATACACACTCACACACGCACACACACGCACGTGCATACACACTCACACACGCACACACATACACACTCACACACGCACACACATACACACTCACACGCACACACATACACACTCACACGCACACACATACACACTCACACACGCACACACATACACTCACACGCACACACATACACACTCACGCACACACACGCACGTGCATACACACTCACACACGCACACACATACACACTCACACACGCACACACATACACACTCACACGCACACACATACACACTCACACGCACACACACGCACACACATACACACTCACACACGCACACACATACACACTCACACGCACACACATACACACGCACACACATACACACTCACATGCACACACATACACACTCACACACATACACACTCACACGCACACACATACACACGCACACACATACACACTCACATGCACACACACGCACGCGCATACACACTCACACACGCACACACACGCACGCGCATACACACTCACACACGCACACACATTCACACGCACACACATACACACTCACACACACACACGCACACACATACACACTCACATGCACATACATACACACTCACACACACATACACACTCACATGCACACACATACACACTCACACGCACACACACGCACGCGCATACACACTCACATGCACACACATACACACTCACACACACATACACACTCACATGCACACACATACACACTCACACACACATACACACTCACATGCACACACATACACACACACACGCACGCGCATACACACTCACACACACATACACACGCACGCGCACACACACGCACACACATACACACTCACATGCACACACATACACACTCACACACACATACACACTCACATGCACACACATACACACTCACACGCACACACACGCACGCGCATACACACTCACACTCACACACACATACACACACACGCACGCGCATACACACTCACACACGCACACACATACACACTCACATGCACACACATACACACTCACACACATACACACTCACATGCACACACACACACACACTCACACACACATACACACTCACATGCACACACATGCACGCGCATACACACGCACACACATACACAATCACATGCACACACATACACACTCACACGCGCGCACACATACACACGCACACACACGCACACACATACACACGCACACACACGCACGCGCATACACACACACGCACACACATACACACTCACACACGCACACACATACACACGCACACACATACACAATCACATGCACACACATACACACTCACACGCGCACACACATACACACGCACACACACGCACACACATACACACGCACACACACGCACGCGCATACACACACACGCACACACATACACACTCACACACGCACACACATACACACGCACACACATACACACTCACACGCACACACACTCACACGCACACACACGCACGCGCATACACACTCACACACGCACACACGCACACACATACACACTCACACACGCACACACATACACACTCACACGCACACACATACACACTCACACGCACACACACTCACACGCACACACACGCACGCGCATACACACTCACACTCACACACACACACACACACGCACGCGCATACACACTCACACACGCACACACATACACACTCACATGCACACACATACACACTCACACACATACACACTCACATGCACACACACACACACACTCACACACACATACACACTCACATGCACACACATGCACACACATACACACTCACACGCGCACACACATACACACGCACACACACGCACACACATACACACGCACACACACGCACGCGCATACACACACACGCACACACATACACACTCACACACGCACACACATACACACGCACACACATACACACTCACACGCACACACACTCACACGCACACACACGCACGCGCATACACACTCACACACGCACACACTCACACACGCACACACATACACACTCACACGCACACACATACACACTCACACGCACACACATACACACGCACACACACGCACGCGCATACACACTCACGCACACACATACACACACACGCACACACATACACACTCACACACGCACACACATACACACTCACACGCACACACATACACACTCACACGCACACACACTCACACGCACACACGCACGCGCATACACACTCACACACGCACACACATACACACGCACACACATACACACTCACACGCACACACATACACACTCACACGCACACACACGCACGTGCACACACACTCACACACACATACACACTCACGCACACACATGCACGCGCATACACACGCACACACATACACAATCACACACACATACACACTCACACGCACACACATACACACTCACACACACTCGCATACACACACGCACACACATACACACTCACACTCACACACACATACACACACACGCACGCGCATACACACTCACACACTCACACACATACACACTCACATGCACACACATACACACTCACACACATACACACTCACATGCACACACTCACACACACATACACACTCACACGCACACACATGCACGCGCATACACACGCACACACATACACAATCACATGCACACACATACACACTCACACGCACACACATACACACTCACACACATACACACTCACACACACATACACACTCACACGCATACACACGCACACACATACACACTCACATGCACACACACGCACGCGCATACACACTCACACACACACACATACACACTCACACACACATACACACTCACACGCATACACACTCACACACACACACATACACACTCACACACACATACACACTCACATGCACGCGCATACACACTCACACACACATACACACTCACATGCACACGCACGCGCACACACATACACACTCACACGCACACACTCACACACACATACACACTCACACGCATACACACACACACATACACACTCACACACACATACACACTCACACGCATACACACGCACACACATACACACTCACACGCACACACACGCACGTGCATACACACACACACACATACACACACACATACACACTCACACGCATACACACGCACACACATACACACTCACACGCACGCGCATACACACTCACACACACACACATACACACTCACGCACACACACTCACACACACATACACACTCACACGCATACACACGCACACACATACACACTCACGCACACATACACACTCACGCGCACACGCACTCACACACACACACACTCACATACACACACACACATACACACGCACACGCACACACATACACACTCACGCACACACATACACACTCACACGCACGCACACACATACACACACACACACATACACACTCACACGCATACACACTCACATGCACACACATACACACTCACACACACATACACACTCATGCACACACATACACACTCACATGCACACACATACACACTCACATGCACACACATACACACTCACACACACATACACACTCACATGCACACACATACACACTCACATGCACACACACACACTCACACACACATACACACTCACATGCACACACATACACACTCACATGCACACACATACACACTCACACACACATACACACTCACATGCACACACACACACTCACACACACATACACACTCACATGCACACACATACACACTCACACACACATACACACTCACATGCACACACATACACACTCACGCACACACACGCACGCGCATACACACTCACACACGCACACACATACACACGCACACACATACACACTCACACGCACACACATACACACTCACACACGCACACACATACACACTCACACACACATACACACTCATGCACACACATACACACTCACATGCACACACATACACACTCACACACACATACACACTCATGCACACACATACACACTCACATGCACACACATACACACTCACACACACATACACACTCACATGCACACACATACACACTCACGCACACACACGCACGCGCATACACACTCACACACACATACACACTCACATGCACACACATACACACTCACATGCACACACATACACACTCACGCACGCGCATACACACTCACACACGCACACACATACACACTCACACGCACACACATACACACTCACACGCACACACATACACACGCACACAC
>NC_080724.1:24154291-24159291 GCF_019097595.1 Hemibagrus wyckioides
CTGCTGGGGCTGGAGGTCAGTTACACTGTCACATAACTGTTATAACCTGTTATTACCTGTTAAATCCTGGATGAATTTACCTTGAAATATGGAAAAAAATCTGTGTAAAATCAGTTCAGCACACCAAACTCTCACACTCCAAACACTCCAAACTCTCACACACACAACTCTCACACACACAACTCTCACACACACAACTGTCTCACACACACAACTCTCACACACACAACTGTCTCACACACACAACTCTCACACACACAACTCTCACACACACAACTGTCTCACACACACAACTCTCACACACACAACTCTCACACACACAACTCTCTCACACACACAACTCTCACACACACAACTCTCACACACACAACTGTCTCACACACACAACTCTCACACACACAACTCTCACACACACAACTCTCACACACACAACTCTCTCACACACAACTCTCTCACACACAACTCTCTCACACACACAACTCTCACACACACAACTCTCACACACACAACTCTCTCACACACACAACTCTCACACACACAACTCTCTCACACACACAACTCTCTCACACACAACTCTCTCACACACACAACTCTCTCACACACTCCAAACTCTCACACTCCAAACTCTCACACACACAACTCTCTCACACACACAACTCTCACACACACAACTCTCTCACACACACCAAACTCTCACACTCCAAACTCTCACACTCCAAACTCTCACACACACAACTATCTCACACACACAACTCTCACACACACAACTCTCTCACACACACAACTCTCACACACACAACTCTCTCACACACACAACTCTCTCACACACACAACTCTCACACACACAACTCTCTCACACACACAACTCACACACAGACAACTCTCTCACACACACAACTCTCACACACACAACTCTCTCACACACACAACTCTCACACACACAACTCTCACACACACAACTCTCACACACACACCAAACTCTCACACTCCAAACTCTCACACACACAACTCTCACACACACAACTCTCTCACACACACAACTCTCTCACACACAACTCTCTCACACACACAACTCTCTCACACACACAACTATCTCACACACACAACTCTCTCACACACACAACTCTCTCACACACACAACTATCTCACACACACAACTATCTCACACACACCAAACTCTCACACTCCAAACTCTCACACTCCAAACTCTCACACACACAACTCTCACACACACAACTCTCTCACACACAACTCTCTCACACACACAACTCTCTCACACACACAACTCTCACACACACAACTCTCTCACACACACAACTCACACACACACAACTCTCTCACACACACAACTATCTCACACACACAACTCTCTCACACACACCAAACTCTCACACTCCAAACTCTCACACACACAACTCTCACACACACAACTCTCTCACACACACAACTCTCTCACACACAACTCTCTCACACACACAACTCTCTCACACACACAACTATCTCACACACACAACTCTCTCACACACACAACTATCTCACACACAACTATCTCACACACACCAAACTCTCACACTCCAAACTCTCACACTCCAAACTCTCACACACACAACTCTCACACACACAACTCTCTCACACACACAACTCTCTCACACACACAACTCTCTCACACACACAACTCTCACACACACAACTCTCTCACACACACAACTCACACACACACAACTCTCTCACACACACAACTATCTCACACACACAACTCTCTCACACACACCAAACTCTCACACTCCAAACTCTCACACTCCAAACTCTCACACTCCAAACTCTCACACACACAACTCTCACACACACAACTCTCTCACACACACAACTCTCTCACACACACAACTCTCACACACACAACTCTCTCACACACACAACTCTCACACACACAACTCTCACACACACAACTCTCTCACACACACAACTATCTCACACACACAACTCTCTCACACACACAACTCTCACACACACAACTCTCACACACACAACTCACACACACACAACTCTCTCACACACACAACTATCTCACACACACAACTCTCTCACACACACAACTCTCACACACACAACTCTCTCACACACACAACTCACACACACACAACTCTCTCACACACACAACTCTCTCACACACACAACTCTCACACACACAACTCTCTCACACACACCAAACTCTCACACTCCAAACTCTCACACTCCAAACTCTCACACACACAACTCTCACACACACAACTCTCACACACACAACTCTCTCACACACAACTCTCTCACACACACAACTCTCTCACACACACAACTCTCACACACACAACTCACACACACACAACTCTCTCACACACACAACTCTCACACACACAACTCTCACACACACAACTCTCTCACACACAACTCTCTCACACACACAACTCTCTCACACACACAACTCTCACACACACAACTCTCTCACACACACACAACTCTCACACACACAACTCTCTCACACACACAACTCACACACACACAACTCACACACACACAACTCTCACACACACAACTCTCTCACACACACAACTCTCTCACACACACAACTCTCACACACACAACTCTCTCACACACACAACTCTCACACACACAACTCTCTCACACACACAACTCACACACACACAACTCTCTCACACACACACCTCTCTCACACACACAACTCTCACACACACAACTCTCTCACACACACAACTCTCACACACACAACTCTCTCACACACACAACTCACACACACACAACTCTCACACACACAACTCTCTCACACACACAACTCTCTCACACACACAACTCTCACACACACAACTCTCTCACACACACACCTCTCTCACACACACAACTCTCACACACACAACTCTCTCACACACACAACTCACACACACACAACTCTCTCACACACACAACTCTCTCACACACACAACTCTCACACACACAACTCTCTCACACACACAACTCTCACACACACAACTCTCTCACACACACCAAACTCTCACACACACAACTCTCTCACACACACCACACTCTCACACTCCAAACTCTCACACTCCAAACTCTCACACACACAACTCTCTCACACACACAACTCACACACACACAACTCTCTCACACACACAACTCTCTCACACACACAACTCTCTCACACACAACTCTCACACACACACAACTCACACACACACAACTCTCTCACACACACAACTCTCTCACACACACAACTCTCGCACACACAACTCTCTCACACACACAACTCTCACACACACAACTCTCTCACACACACCAAACTCTCACACACACAACTCTCTCACACACACCACACTCTCACACTCCAAACTCTCACACTCCAAACTCTCACACACACAACTCTCTCACACACACAACTCACACACACACAACTCTCTCACACACACAACTCTCTCACACACACAACTCTCTCACACTCCAAACTCTCACACACACCACTCTCACACTCCAAACTCTCACACTCCAAACTCTCACACACCAAACTCTCACACACACAACTCTCTCACACACACAACTCTCACACACACACAACTCTCTCACACACACAACTCTCACACACACAACTCTCTCACACTCCAAACTCTCACACACCAAACTCTCACACTCCAAACTCTCACACACACACAACTCTCTCACACTCCAAACTCTCACACACACAACTCTCACACACACCACTCTCACACTCCAAACTCTCACACTCCAAACTCTCACACTCCAAACTCTCACACACCAAACTCTCACACACACAACTCTCTCACACACACAACTCTCACACACACAACTCTCTCACACACACAACTCTCTCACACACACAACTCTCACACACACAACTCTCACACACACAACTCTCTCACACACCACTCTCACACTCCAAACTCTCACACACACCACTCTCACACACACCACTCTCACACTCCAAACTCTCACACACACCACTCTCACACACCAAACTCTCACACTCCAAACTCTCACACACACCACTCTCACACACACCACTCTCACACTCCAAACTCTCACACACACACTCTCACACTCCAAACTCTCACACACACCACTCTCACACACACCACTCTCACACTCCAAACTCTCATCCACACCACTCTCACACACACCACTCTCACACTCCAAACTCTCACCCACACCACTCTCACACACACCACTCTCACACTCCAAACTCTCACACACACCACTCTCACACACACCACTCTCACACACACCACTCTCACACACACCACTCTCACACTCCAAACTCTCACACACACCACTCTCACACTCCAAACTCTCACACACACAACTCTCACACACACAACTCTCACACACACCAAACTCTCACACTCCAAACTCTCACACACACAACTCACACACACCACTCTCACACTCCAAACTCTCACACACACCACTCTCACACACACCACTCTCACACTCCAAACTCACACACACACCACTCTCACACACCCCACTCTCACACTCCAAACTCTCACACACTCCAAACTCTCACACACACCACTCTCACACTGCAAACTCTCACACACACCACTCTCACACACACCATTCTCACACTCCAAACTCTCACACACACCACTCTCACACACACCACTCTCACACACACCACTCTCACACTCCAAACTCTCACACTCCAATCTCTCACACACAACTCTCACACACACCACTCTCACACACACCACTCTCACACTCCAAACTCTCACACTCCAATCTCTCACACTCCAATCTCACACACACAACTCTCACACACACCAAACTCTCACACACACCACTCTCACACACACCACTCTCACACTCCAAACTCTCACACACACCAAACTCTCACACTCCAAACTCTCACACACACCACTCTCACACACACCAAACTCTCACACTCCAAACTCTCTCACACACCACTCTCACACTCCAAACTCTCACACACACCA
>NC_080724.1:24166791-24186791 GCF_019097595.1 Hemibagrus wyckioides
TCATCCCTAAATACAAAAGAATCTTTTTTACTGATTATTGTTATTGAACTGTTATCATGTGGACGTAATCTTCCATCTTGATGTCATTTTCTCCAACATTAACCACTAAAGAAGACCCAGAGGGAGGCGGTGTTTATTCTCCGCTCTTGTCTTGCACTGTGCATTCCGTAATGTGAACTGTGACCTTTATCTCCAAACTCTGGGAGAGTTATGTACAGTAACATTAATTACAATGAAGATAAATTCACTCACACACACAGACACACACACACACACATAAACAGAGAGCAAGGGTTTCAATGACCACTGTAGTGACCAGTTACTGATCAAACAGGAAGTAGCATCTCGTCCCTGCACGCTGCATTTAGAAGGTTATATTAAAATCACATACATGTGTTTACACTCATGCTTTTACAGGAAGTAAAGAAACAGGAAGTGTAAGTGACTTTATGTGATAGGAGCCTGTGACTTCCTTTTTCACATGAAGCCTTAATTCAGATCACTAACATTTAAATTGATTTCAGTTTATATAAACCTATAAACATGTCTAATATGTCTTGCAGAGGTGCAGTGCTCAGTGTGTTTGTGTGTCCAGTACAGTGGCTGAATCTCAGCTCTGTGGAGGAATTTTGGGTTAAACCATTTTACTATGGAATTTTAAAAAAGCTGGACAGGCCACGCCCACAAAGATAATATCACTGATGGTGCACGAGACACAAGGCCTGGAGACTCGTAGGAATCATGGTGTGAAACAGACAGCATGATTGGTCGTTCTTCATGTCGTTCCTGTCGCGGAAGCAGAGACGTTAAAGTCTAACGCGGATGAAGAGAAACTGAGCTTTATGAAGTTTTAAAGATTTTATATTTGTTAATGTTGACATGACTCCAGTGAACATAAACATGGTGAGATTAACACCACGGCATTTTATTTTTAAGCCAGAAGTGTGTGTGTGTGTGTGTGTGTGTGTGTAAATTTGTTGAATCTGCCTTTCAGACTTGCCTTAAACTGATTAAATGCATATTGTGTAAATTAGCCTGAAACTAGCAGCGCTGTAGTGTCTTTTCTTTAAGTTGTGTTTGAGGGAAAAAGTCTGATGCACTAAATGGAACAGACCAAAATATTGTGTATTTTATTGCAGTGATAAAAAACTAAAACCACTAACAATCTCCAGGATTTAATGTTCTTCACTCCCAGAGGAATCAGGCACGTGTGATGGTGGAGTTTGTGCATTTAGACGTGACCTGATTGGGCGACTGATTAAAAAAAAGCACTTGATGTCGCTTAAAGATTCCTGAAAGAAAAATAAGTATATAAGTTTATAAGTATTGGTGTTGAGATGAGCAGCGCTGTCGGGTTCAGAGTGAAACCTGCACCTCCTCTTCATCTTCCTCACTTAGTGTTTTTGCCTCATAACCAACCACTGTGTTCCGTCCTGTGTGTGTGTGTGTGTGTGTTGTGTGACGACTCTGGGTGTGTATTAGCCCAGGAGAACCTACACATCATCACATCTGATTTAAGTGTAACGCATGTCTCTGAGTCAGCTTTGTTGTGTTTTTATGCTCTTGATTTATTAGAAGTTATTTTGACTTTGAGGACCAGTTCCAATTTAATCCAGGGTTTCATCTGGAGTTACAGCCAGGGTTTCAGCATCACAGTTAAAACCAGGATGTTTACTAATTAAACTGTAGGATTTTTAATAACCTGTGTTTAGTTTCAGTCGTGAAGGAAGTGAATTTTACATTCCTGTGCAGTAGAGGACGGTGTGTATGTATGTATGTGTGTGTGTGTGTGTGTGTGTGTGTGTGTTTATTGAGGGGTGTGTTAGTGTTTATTTTCACTTCCTGCTCTCGACACCACAGACAAGACTACGAGACAGCCGTGTTTTCTGCTTTATGACACGTTTAAGGGCTAAAGACTAAAGATGAGCCTCTGACGTCTTAATTCTTGATCATTTTTTCATGTCTTGTAAAAGGTTTCTTTCTAAAACCTTCATGTAAATATCACTGCAAGACCAAAAATCATTTCTGTGTGCCTTTATCTGTCACTAACAGATCAGATTAATGATTTTATTCATTTCCTTTTCCTTTTGTAAGCCTGTGTATAGAAAAGAATCTCTATTTTGTACTTTCTATCTCTTCCAAATAAAATAAAGCATTCTGTTTTATTGAAGCTGTTTTTTTTATCTGTCCCTGATTATACAAACAAACAGCACTGAACATGTTTAATGCAGTTTAATAATGATATATTAGGACCTGTAAGGTGTTTTGAATTACTTAAGCTGTAGTACTGAAGTGTGTGTGTGTGCGTGTGTGTATTAATTATGATGAATATTAATGAGTCTGTAATAAATATTATTAAATGTAATAATGTCACAGACAGAACACAAAAACCACAGAGAAGGAAAAACATCCTCAAACAAAGACAAATCAATTTATTATTATTCTTAATTTTAATACAGACAGAGTGTGATATTGTATTAAAGAGGTTTTATTAAAACAGATAAAAAGGGAATTGTGTAGGTTTTAATGCTGGAATGGACAAACTGCTAATGGCTAACATTTACTCATCATGTGATGAAGCATGGAGAGGAAGCAGAGCTAGACGGTGGAGATGGAGAGCAGAAACATACTCCAGATGGACAATGAGCTCAGTCTGTAATGTCTTTTCCAATGAACACATCAGGATCTGCTGGAGATGAAGGAATCGACTCAGAGGAGAGAGATGAGCTTCAGGAAAATCTTCAAATTTGGGTTATGGAAGGGGCAGGTTATGACAGTGTTGGGGCAGGTTACGGAGGTTATGGGGCAGGTTATGACAGTGTTGGGGCAGGTTATGGCAGTGTTGGGGCAGGTTACGGAGGTTATGGGGCAGGTTATGACAGTGTTGGGGCAGGTTATGGCAGTGTTGGGGCAGGTTACGGAGGTTATGGGGCAGGTTATGACAGTGTTGGGGCAGGTTATGGAGGTTATGGGGCAGGTTATGGAGGTGTTGGGGCAGGTTATGGCAGTGTTGGGGCAGGTTACAGAGGTTATGGGGCAGGTTAGGGTGGATGTAAACAGCAGGGTGAGAAAATTAAGGTTCCATGTTTTCAACACAACAAAAGTGACAACTCCTCTACACAATGACCTCAAAGTCAAAAAAGAAAATTTAGAGTTTAAAGTAACGTAATAGAGACCTCTGGCTCCTAACAAGTGTGTGGTACTGAAAACACACACACACTGTGTTTACACATAGTTTACACACTGCACTGGTCAGAAATGTTTCGTCAAAATAGAATGGACTATTTGAAAGCATACACGAGTCATTTTGAACTCCTTCAGTACTACAAACTGACCACAAACTGACCTCGCTCTAACTCTGGAGCTGGAGTCCTCTTCTGAAGGAACGTTCGGGTTTATTCGCTGAAACTTCAGTTCAATTCCATTCAGATTTATTTCTACACTAGTTTACCAATAAACACTGTCACAGTTTACCTTCAGCGAAATTTATATTTAGAGATTTGAAGTTAAATCCCTGATGATGGAATCAGATTGTTCATTTTATTCAGGTCCTCTTTAAAATGCTGGCTGGAGGTGATTTTGAAAGAAATCAAGGGGGGAAAAACAATAAAACATTAAAAATGTAAAATTTGTTTGTAAATGCTAATTAAGTTTGTAAATGCTACTTAGGCAGCTAGTTAAATGCCAGATAGTGAGAAGATATGTCTGTATACATAGTGAAGGAGGGTAAGTGTGTGTGTGTGTGTCACACTTATTAGGGTGAAGAGAATCTGCGCCCATGGTCTTATCCTTCATCCTCTTATCTCCTCCTGGGTCACTGTGAAGATAAACACATGAAATTCTGGCATTCAGAAAAAAACAGATGTTTAGACAGATGTATTTTTTTTTACATTTTCTACACACACACACACACACACCTGGAGTCAAAATGAACCTTGCTACATGTACACACACACAACCCCAAAGTTCACTGCAAAGTCCAAGCCCTTTGTCTTTGTTACCGGTCAATACCCAGCCTGTGTATATTGTGCAGGTCTGCCTGACCTCTGCCTGATCTCTGCCTGTTTCCTGTTCCTGATTTTGTGGTAGGTTTTGTATTTGTTTTATAATAAAATAATTGTTATAATTGTTTTAGAATTGTACCTGCACTGTTGCCATAAGAATGGCCATGAGAACAGAGAGAACTGACCACAGATTGCCAAGATTAGCTTTTCATTGCTCATCTGGACACATATGCAGATGATACATTTTACATTTCTGGCATTTGGCAGATGCCCTTATACAATTTATCTCATTTTATACAGCTGAGCAGTAGTCCAACACCTTAACCACTAAGCTACCACATATTACTTCGTTCCACCTTCTCGAGGATGCCTACTTTGGCATCCAGGTGTAATACCTCTGCATTATTCACAGCCTTCCATGAGGGCCTAATAAAGGAACTCAAGAACAAATTGACCCCTCTTTGTCTTTTCAGGGCCTAACTGAGCTGTTATGAAACCTGAATAACTGACCACTGTTGTATTTACAACCAGAAATGAAACAGGTCAGCCTAGGAAAACAACAGCAGCTAATGACAGAAACATCGTGGGATCTGTGTAGAAAAATGACAGTGACATCACCAACAACCTCCACAGGGCAGGGGTGAAGGTGGATCTCACAATCCACCATTTGAAGAAGTCCTGACCAAGCAGAAATAAAGAAGCCACTCTAGAAGATGCAAACCTCTCTTTAGCAGTACAAATCAGAAGACTGGATTGGAATTCACAAAGTTCTACAAAGGTTTTGGAACCAAGATAAAACTCTATCAAAGTAATGGAAAGGCCAGTGCATAAAGAATGAAAAGACTTACTCATGATCCAAAACACACAAGGCTATTGGTGGAGGTAGTGTCATGGCTTTGGCTTGCAAGACTGCTTCTGGAATGGCTCACTAATCTAGACTGGCCAATTCAATCAGCAGACCTTTTTCCTCCTAAGGAGCAGACTAAAAGGAGAACCTTGCTCTGAAACAAACAACCACTAAAGTAAGCTGCACTACAGGCCTGGAAAAGCAGCACAGAAGAATTCAATAGTTTGACAAAGTCAGTGGGTTGCAGGCTTACTTCATTAGATCTCGAACCCACGTGTCTTTAGTGTAGAGCACACACATAAGATCTGGCCTTGTTGGAAGCATATGGAGTTAGAATGTAAATGGCATCAAAATAAATTTGTAGTATTTAAAGCAGAGTGGAAAGAGAAATCACAGAAAATCTCTCTGCTGCTAGACCAGTGTATCTCTCCAACCTAAATTGAAATGATTTAAAATCCTAGATTTGTATTTAATACTGAAGCAAAATTCAGCTGGAACACAACCACCACAGAAACCTCACACCATCAATAATGTCATTTCACTAATTAACTTTTAATAATTGCGAATTCATAGCATACCAGATCGTTTACCTACATATTTACATTTACATTATTTCCTGTCCAGTTCCAATGTCACCCAGGTGAGGATGAGGTTCTCTTCTGGTTCCTCTCCAAGTTTCTTCCTCAGATCATCACAGGTAGTTTTTCCTCACCACTGTCACCTCAGGCTTCTTATTAGGGATAAATGCTACAGATAAACAGCAACTTAACTTTAAACTTTATTATTTTTATTCTATGTTTCTATGTTTCTGTAAAGCTGCTATGAGAAATGTCCATTGTTAAAAGCACTATACAAATAAATTAAATTTAATTGAATGTTTCTTTAAACAGATAATAGTATAAACAATAAACCCATTTCTTTAGCACTGTCTATGTGCCTAATTTTTTTAAACTAGCAGTTATCAAACCCCTGATTAAAAACCGGACCTCGACCACTGTCAGCTGTCCAACTACAGGTCAATATCTAACCTTCCCTTTATCTCCAATATCCTAGAGAAGGCTGTAGCACAGCAATTATGTTCAGACCTACATAGGAATAACATTAATGAAATGTATCAGTCAGGATTTAGACCTCATCATAGCACAGAGACAGCACTGGTAAAAGTGGTCAATGACCTGTTACTGACCTCTGATCAGGGTTGTGTCTCCTTGCTTGTGTTACCTGATCTTAGTGCAGCTTTTGACACCATTGACCACTCCACTGACCACACTGTTCTATTTGATAGACTAGAACATGTTGGTGTTAAAGGAACAGCCCTCTCCTGGCTCAGGTATTATCTGACTGACCGTTATCAGTTTGTAGATCTAGATGGTCACTCCTCTATGTGTACCACAGTTATGTTCAGTGTTCCACAAGGTTCTCTCTTAGGCCCACTGCTTTTCTCCCTATATATGTTACCCCTTGGTGCAATTATTCATAAACATGGTATTAGCTTCCACTGTTATGCCGACGACACACAGCTATATGTCTCAGCTAAATCAGATGAGAGACACCAGCTTATTAAGATAGAAGAATGTGTAAAGGACATTAGACATTGGATGGCCACTAACTTCCTCCTGCTTAATTCGGACAAGACAGAGGTGCTTGTACTAGGATTAGTACAGGCAGTTAGAAGTGAGCTTTCTGATTACAGAGTAATGGTGGATGGTCTTTCTGATTCATCTTGTCCAGCAGTAAAAGATCTTGGTGTGATTATTGACTCTGGTATTTTGTTTGAAGCTCATGTAGAAAATATCACTCGGGTAGCGTTCTTCCATCTCAGAAATATTACTAAGATAAAGTCACTACATGATGCAGTAACAGATTTTACACCGAACATAACCTTGGTACACATAGAGAAGTGACCATCTAGATCTACAAACTGATAACGGTCAGTCAGATAAGACCTGAGCCAGGAGAGGGCTGTTCCTTTAACACCAACAACATGTTCTAGTCTATCAAGTAGTGCCCATCTGTAGTGTCTCAGATCACACACACTCACCTGAACACACACACACACTGTAGTGTCTCAGATCACACACACTCACCTGAACACACACACACACTGTAGTGTCTCAGATCACACACACTCACCTGAACACACACACACACTGTAGTGTCTCAGATCACACACACTCACCTGAACACACACACTGTAGTGTCTCAGATCACACACACTCACCTGAAAACACACACACACACTGTAGTGTCTCAGATCACACACTCTCACCTGAACACACACACACTGTAGTGTCTCAGATCACACACACTCACCTGAACACACACACTGTAGTGTCTCAGATCACACACTCTCACCTGAACACACACACTGTAGTGTCTCAGATCACACACACTCACCTGAAAACACACACACACTGTAGTGTCTCAGATCACACACACTCACCTGAACACACACACACACTGTAGTGTCTCAGATCACACACACTCACCTGAACACACACACACACTGTAGTGTCTCAGATCACACACACTCACCTGAACACACACACACACTGTAGTGTCTCAGATCACACACACTCACCTGAACACACACACACACTGTAGTGTCTCAGATCACACACACTCACCTGAACACACACACTGTAGTGTCTCAGATCACACACACTCACCTGAACACACACACACTGTAGTGTCTCAGATCACACACACTCACCTGAACACACACACTGTAGTGTCTCAGATCACACACACTCACCTGAACACACACACACTGTAGTGTCTCAGATCACACACACTCACCTGAACACACACACACACTGTAGTGTCTCAGATCACACACACTCACCTGAACACACACACACACTGTAGTGTCTCAGATCACACACACTCACCTGAACACACACACACTGTAGTGTCTCAGATCACACACACTCACCTGAACACACACACACTGTAGTGTCTCAGATCACACACTCTCACCTGAACACACACACTGTAGTGTCTCAGATCACACACACTCACCTGAACACACACACACTGTAGTGTCTCAGATCACACACACTCACCTGAACACACACACACACTGTAGTGTCTCAGATCACACACACTCACCTGAACACACACACTGTAGTGTCTCAGATCACACACTCTCACCTGAACACACACACACACTGTAGTGTCTCAGATCACACACACTCACCTGAACACACACACACTGTAGTGTCTCAGATCACACACTCTCACCTGAACACACACACTGTAGTGTCTCAGATCACACACTCTCACCTGAACACACACACACCCTGTAGTGTCTCAGATCACACACACTCACCTGAACACACACACACTGTAGTGTCTCAGATCACACACTCTCACCTGAACACACACACACTGTAGTCTCTCAGATCACACACACTCACCTGAACACACACACACACTGTAGTGTCTCAGATCACACACACTCACCTGAACACACACACACTGTAGTGTCTCAGATCACACACTCTCACCTGAACACACACACTGTAGTGTCTCAGATCACACACTCTCACCTGAACACACACACACCCTGTAGTGTCTCAGATCACACACACTCACCTGAACACACACACTGTAGTGTCTCAGATCACACACTCTCACCTGAACACACACACTGTAGTGTCTCAGATCACACACACTCACCTGAACACACACACTGTAGTGTCTCAGATCACACACACTCACCTGAACACACACACACACTGTAGTGTCTCAGATCACACACACTCACCTGAACACACACACACACTGTAGTGTCTCAGATCACACACACTCACCTGAACACAGACACACTGTAGTGTCTCAGATCACACACACTCACCTGAACACACACACTGTAGTGTCTCAGATCACACACACTCACCTGAACACACACACACACTGTAGTGTCTCAGATCACACACACTCACCTGAACACACACACACTGTAGTGTCTCAGATCACACACTCTCACCTGAACACACACACTTTAGTGTCTCAGATCACACACTCTCACCTGAACACACACAAACACTGTAGTGTCTCAGATCACACACTCTCACCTGAACACACACACACTGTAGTGTCTCAGATCACACACACTCACCTGAACACACACACACTGTAGTGTCTCAGATCACACACTCTCACCTGAACACACACACTGTAGTGTCTCAGATCACACACTCTCACCTGAACACACACAAACACTGTAGTGTCTCAGATCACACACTCTCACCTGAACACACACACACTGTAGTGTCTCAGATCACACACTCACCTGAACACACACACACTGTAGTGTCTCAGATCACACACACTCACCTGACACACACACACTGTAGTGTCTCAGATCACACACTCTCACCTGACACACACACACACACTGTAGTGTCTCAGATCACACACTCTCACCTGAACACACACACACTGTAGTGTCTCAGATCACACACACTCACCTGAACACACACACTGTAGTGTCTCAGATCACACACTCTCACCTGAACACACACACTGTAGTGTCTCAGATCACACACACTCACCTGAACACACACACTGTAGTGTCTCAGATCACACACACTCACCTGAACACACACACACACTGTAGTGTCTCAGATCACACACACTCACCTGAACACACACACACACTGTAGTGTCTCAGATCACACACACTCACCTGAACACACACACACTGTAGTGTCTCAGATCACACACTCTCACCTGAACACACACACTGTAGTGTCTCAGATCACACACACTCACCTGAACACACACACACTGTAGTGTCTCAGATCACACACTCTCACCTGAACACACACACACTGTAGTGTCTCAGATCACACACTCTCACCTGAACACACACACACTGTAGTGTCTCAGATCACACACACTCACCTGACACACACACACTGTAGTGTCTCAGATCACACACTCTCACCTGAACACACACACACACTGTAGTGTCTCAGATCACACACTCTCACCTGACACACACACACACACTGTAGTGTCTCAGATCACACACTCTCACCTGAACACACACACTGTAGTGTCTCAGATCACACACTCTCACCTGAACACACACAAACACTGTAGTGTCTCAGATCACACACTCTCACCTGAACACACACACACTGTAGTGTCTCAGATCACACACACTCACCTGAACACACACACACTGTAGTGTCTCAGATCACACACTCACCTGAACACACACACCCTGTAGTGTCTCAGATCACACACACTCACCTGAACACACACACACTGTAGTGTCTCAGATCACACACACTCACCTGACACACACACACTGTAGTGTCTCAGATCACACACTCTCACCTGAACACACACACACACTGTAGTGTCTCAGATCACACACTCTCACCTGACACACACACACACACTGTAGTGTCTCAGATCACACACTCTCACCTGAACACACACACTGTAGTGTCTCAGATCACACACACTCACCTGAACACACACACACTGTAGTGTCTCAGATCACACACACTCACCTGAACACACACACACTGTAGTGTCTCAGATCACACACTCTCACCTGAACACACACACACACTGTAGTGTCTCAGATCACACACTCTCACCTGAACACACACACACTGTATTGTCTCAGATCACACACACTCACCTGAACACACACACACTGTATTGTCTCAGATCACACACACTCACCTGAACACACACACACTGTAGTGTCTCAGATCACACACTCTCACCTGAACACACACACACACTGTAGTGTCTCAGATCACACACACTCACCTGAACACACACACTGTAGTGTCTCAGATCACACACACTCACCTGAACACACACACTGTAGTGTCTCAGATCACACACACTCACCTGAACACACACACACCCTGTAGTGTCTCAGATCACACACTCTCACCTGAACACACACACACTGTAGTGTCTCAGATCACACACTCTCACCTGAACACACACACACCCTGTAGTGTCTCAGATCACACACTCTCACCTGAACACACACACACCCTGTAGTGTCTCAGATCACACACTCTCACCTGAACACACACACACTGTAGTGTCTCAGATCACACACTCTCACCTGAACACACACACTGTAGTGTCTCAGATCACACACACTCACCTGAACACACACACACACTGTAGTGTCTCAGATCACACACACTCACCTGAACACACACACACTGTAGTGTCTCAGATCACACACTCTCACCTGAACACACACACTGTAGTGTCTCAGATCACACACTCTCACCTGAACACACACACACCCTGTAGTGTCTCAGATCACACACACTCACCTGAACACACACACACTGTAGTGTCTCAGATCACACACTCTCACCTGAACACACACACTGTAGTGTCTCAGATCACACACACTCACCTGAACACACACACTGTAGTGTCTCAGATCACACACTCTCACCTGAACACACACACTGTAGTGTCTCAGATCACACACACTCACCTGAACACACACACTGTAGTGTCTCAGATCACACACTCTCACCTGAACACACACAAACACTGTAGTGTCTCAGATCACACACACTCACCTGAACACACACACACTGTAGTGTCTCAGATCACACACTCTCACCTGAACACACACACACTGTAGTGTCTCAGATCATACACACTCACCTGAACACACACACACTGTAGTGTCTCAGATCACACACTCACCTGAACACACACACCCTGTAGTGTCTCAGATCACACACACTCACCTGAACACACACACACTGTAGTGTCTCAGATCACACACACTCACCTGAACACACACACACTGTAGTGTCTCAGATCACACACACTCACCTGAACACACACACACTGTAGTGTCTCAGATCACACACTCTCACCTGAACACACACACACACTGTAGTGTCTCAGATCACACACTCTCACCTGACACACACACACACACTGTAGTGTCTCAGATCACACACTCTCACCTGAACACACACACACTGTAGTGTCTCAGATCACACACACTCACCTGAACACACACACTGTAGTGTCTCAGATCACACACACTCACCTGAACACACACACACTGTAGTGTCTCAGATCACACACTCTCACCTGAACACACACACACACTGTAGTGTCTCAGATCACACACTCTCACCTGAACACACACACACTGTATTGTCTCAGATCACACACACTCACCTGAACACACACACACTGTAGTGTCTCAGATCACACACTCTCACCTGAACACACACACACACTGTAGTGTCTCAGATCACACACTCTCACCTGAACACACACACACACTGTAGTGTCTCAGATCACACACTCTCACCTGAACACACACACACTGTAGTGTCTCAGATCACACACTCTCACCTGAACACACACACACACTGTAGTGTCTCAGATCACACACTCTCACCTGAACACACACACACACTGTAGTGTCTCAGATCACACACTCTCACCTGAACACACACACACACTGTAGTGTCTCAGATCACACACTCTCACCTGACACACACACACACTGTAGTGTCTCAGATCACACACACTCACCTGAACACACACACTGTAGTGTCTCAGATCACACACTCTCACCTGAACACACACACACTGTAGTGTCTTAGATCACACACACACACTGTAGTGTCTCAGATCACACACTCTCACCTGAACACACACACACACTGTAGTGTCTCAGATCACACACTCTCACCTGAACACACACACACTGTAGTGTCTCAGATCACACACACTCACCTGAACACACACACACTGTAGTGTCTCAGATCACACACACTCACCTGAACACACACACACTGTAGTGTCTCAGATCACACACACTCACCTGAACACACACACACTGTAGTGTCTCAGATCACACACTCTCACCTGAACACACACACACTGTAGTGTCTCAGATCACACACACTCACCTGAACACACACACACTGTAGTGTCTCAGATCACACACACTCACCTGAACACACACACTGTAGTGTCTCAGATCACACACTCTCACCTGAACACACACACACTGTAGTGTCTCAGATCACACACTCTCACCTGAACACACACACTGTAGTGTCTCAGATCACACACACTCACCTGAACACACACACTGTAGTGTCTCAGATCACACACTCTCACCTGAACACACACACACCCTGTAGTGTCTCAGATCACACACACTCACCTGAACACACACACTGTAGTGTCTCAGATCACACACACTCACCTGAACACACACACACTGTAGTGTCTCAGATCACACACACTCACCTGAACACACACACTGTAGTGTCTCAGATCACACACTCTCACCTGAACACACACACACTGTAGTGTCTCAGATCACACACACTCACCTGAACACACACACTGTAGTGTCTCAGATCACACACTCTCACCTGAACACACACACTGTAGTGTCTCAGATCACACACACTCACCTGAACACACACACTGTAGTGTCTCAGATCACACACTCTCACCTGAACACACACAAACACTGTAGTGTCTCAGATCACACACACTCACCTGAACACACACACACTGTAGTGTCTCAGATCACACACTCTCACCTGAACACACACACACTGTAGTGTCTCAGATCACACACACTCACCTGAACACACACACACACTGTAGTGTCTCAGATCACACACTCACCTGAACACACACACCCTGTAGTGTCTCAGATCACACACACTCACCTGAACACACACACACTGTAGTGTCTCAGATCACACACTCACCTGAACACACACACCCTGTAGTGTCTCAGATCACACACACTCACCTGAACACACACACACTGTAGTGTCTCAGATCACACACACTCACCTGAACACACACACACTGTAGTGTCTCAGATCACACACACTCACCTGAACACACACACACACTGTAGTGTCTCAGATCACACACTCTCACCTGAACACACACACACTGTAGTGTCTCAGATCACACACTCTCACCTGAACACACACACACTGTAGTGTCTCAGATCACACACACTCACCTGAACACACACACTGTAGTGTCTCAGATCACACACACTCACCTGAACACACACACACTGTAGTGTCTCAGATCACACACTCTCACCTGAACACACACACACTGTATTGTCTCAGATCACACACACTCACCTGAACACACACACACTGTATTGTCTCAGATCACACACACTCACCTGAACACACACACACTGTAGTGTCTCAGATCACACACTCTCACCTGAACACACACACACACTGTAGTGTCTCAGATCACACACTCTCACCTGACACACACACACACTGTATTGTCTCAGATCACACACACTCACCTGAACACACACACACTGTAGTGTCTCAGATCACACACACTCACCTGAACACACACACACACTGTAGTGTCTCAGATCACACACTCTCACCTGAACACACACACACACTGTAGTGTCTCAGATCACACACTCTCACCTGAACACACACACACTGTAGTGTCTCAGATCACACACTCTCACCTGAACACACACACACACTGTAGTGTCTCAGATCACACACTCTCACCTGAACACACACACACACTGTAGTGTCTCAGATCACACACTCTCACCTGAACACACACACACACTGTAGTGTCTCAGATCACACACTCTCACCTGAACACACACACACTGTAGTGTCTCAGATCACACACACTCACCTGAACACACACACTGTAGTGTCTCAGATCACACACTCTCACCTGAACACACACACACTGTAGTGTCTCAGATCACACACACTCACCTGAACACACACACACTGTAGTGTCTCAGATCACACACTCTCACCTGAACACACACACACTGTAGTGTCTCAGATCACACACACTCACCTGAACACACACACACTGTAGTGTCTCAGATCACACACACTCACCTGAACACACACACACTGTAGTGTCTCAGATCACACACACTCACCTGAACACACACACACTGTAGTGTCTCAGATCACACACTCTCACCTGAACACACACACACTGTAGTGTCTCAGATCACACACACTCACCTGAACACACACACACTGTAGTGTCTCAGATCACACACTCTCACCTGAACACACACACACTGTAGTGTCTCAGATCACACACACTCACCTGAACACACACACACTGTAGTGTCTCAGATCACACACACTCACCTGAACACACACACTGTAGTGTCTCAGATCACACACTCTCACCTGAACACACACACACTGTAGTGTCTCAGATCACACACTCTCACCTGAACACACACACTGTAGTGTCTCAGATCACACACTCTCACCTGAACACACACACACTGTAGTGTCTCAGATCACACAATCTCACCTGAACACACACACACTGTAGTGTCTCAGATCACACACACTCACCTGAACACACACACTGTAGTGTCTCAGATCACACACACTCACCTGAACACACACACACACTGTAGTGTCTCAGATCACACACTCTCACCTGAACACACACACACACTGTAGTGTCTCAGATCACACACTCTCACCTGAACACACACACACTGTAGTGTCTCAGATCACACACACTCACCTGAACACACACACACTGTAGTGTCTCAGATCACACACTCTCACCTGAACACACACACACACTGTAGTGTCTCAGATCACACACTCTCACCTGACACACGCACACTCACCTGAACACACACACACTGTAGTGTCTCAGATCACACACACTCACCTGAACACACACACACACTGTAGTGTCTCAGATCACACACACTCACCTGAACACACACACACTGTAGTGTCTCAGATCACACACTCTCACCTGAACACACACACACTGTAGTGTCTCAGATCACACACTCACCTGAACACACACACTGTAGTGTCTCAGATCACACACTCTCACCTGAACACACACACACACTGTAGTGTCTCAGATCACACACTCTCACCTGAACACACACACACTGTAGTGTCTCAGATCACACACACTCACCTGAACACACACACACCCTGTAGTGTCTGAGATCACACACTCTCACCTGACACACACACACTGTAGTGTCTCAGATCACACACTCTCACCTGAACACACACACTGTAGTGTCTCAGATCACACACTCTCACCTGAACACACACACACACTGTAGTGTCTCAGATCACACACTCTCACCTGAACACACACACTGTAGTGTCTCAGATCACACACTCTCACCTGAACACACACACACTGTAGTGTCTCAGATCACACACTCTCACCTGAACACACACACACACTGTAGTGTCTCAGATCACACACTCTCACCTGAACACACACACACTGTAGTGTCTCAGATCACACACTCTCACCTGAACACACACACACACTGTAGTGTCTCAGATCACACACACTCACCTGAACACACACACACTGTATTGTCTCAGATCACACACACTCACCTGAACACACACACACTGTAGTGTCTCAGATCACACACTCTCACCTGAACACACACACACACTGTAGTGTCTCAGATCACACACACTCACCTGAACACACACACACTGTAGTGTCTCAGATCACACACTCTCACCTGAACACACACACACTGTAGTGTCTCAGATCACACACACTCACCTGAACACACACACACACTGTAGTGTCTCAGATCACACACACTCACCTGAACACACACACACACTGTAGTGTCTCAGATCACACACTCTCACCTGAACACACACACACTGTAGTGTCTCAGATCACACACACTCACCTGAACACACACACACTGTAGTGTCTCAGATCACACACACTCACCTGAACACACACACTGTAGTGTCTCAGATCACACACTCTCACCTGAACACACACACTGTAGTGTCTCAGATCACACACACTCACCTGAACACACACACACTGTATTGTCTCAGATCACACACACTCACCTGAACACACACACACTGTAGTGTCTCAGATCACACACACTCACCTGAACACACACACACTGTAGTGTCTCAGATCACACACACTCACCTGAACACACACACTGTAGTGTCTCAGATCACACACTCTCACCTGAACACACACACTGTAGTGTCTCAGATCACACACACTCACCTGAACACACACACACTGTAGTGTCTCAGATCACACACTCTCACCTGAACACACACACTGTAGTGTCTCAGATCACACACACTCACCTGAACACACACACACTGTAGTGTCTCAGATCACACACACTCACCTGAACACACACACACTGTAGTGTCTCAGATCACACACTCTCACCTGAACACACACACACTGTAGTGTCTCAGATCACACACACTCACCTGAACACACACACACTGTAGTGTCTCAGATCACACACTCTCACCTGAACACACACACACACTGTAGTGTCTCAGATCACACACACTCACCTGAACACACACACACACTGTAGTGTCTCAGATCACACACTCTCACCTGAACACACACACACTGTAGTGTCTCAGATCACACACACTCACCTGAACACACACACACTGTAGTGTCTCAGGTCACACAAACTCACCTGAACACACACACTGTAGTGTCTCAGATCACACACTCTCACCTGAACACACACACACTGTAGTGTCTCAGATCACACACACTCACCTGACACACACACACTGTAGTGTCTCAGATCACACACACTCACCTGAACACACACACACTGTAGTGTCTCAGATCACACACTCTCACCTGAACACACACACTGTATTGTCTCAGATCACACACACTCACCTGAACACACACACACACTGTAGTGTCTCAGATCACACACTCTCACCTGAACACACACACACTGTAGTGTCTCAGATCACACACACTCACCTGAACACACACACACTGTAGTGTCTCAGATCACACACACTCACCTGAACACACACACACTGTAGTGTCTCAGATCACACACACTCACCTGAACACACACACACACTGTAGTGTCTCAGATCACACACTCTCACCTGAACACACACACACTGTAGTGTCTCAGATCACACACACTCACCTGAACACACACACACTGTAGTGTCTCAGATCACACACACTCACCTGAACACACACACACTGTAGTGTCTCAGATCACACACACTCACCTGAACACACACACACTGTATTGTCTCAGATCACACACACTCACCTGAACACACACACACTGTAGTGTCTCAGATCACACACACTCACCTGAACACACACACACTGTAGTGTCTCAGATCACACACACTCACCTGAACACACACACACACTGTAGTGTCTCAGATCACACACACTCACCTGAACACACACACTGTAGTGTCTCAGATCACACACTCTCACCTGAACACACACACACTGTAGTGTCTCAGATCACACACACACACTGTAGTGTCTCAGATCACACACACTCACCTGAACACACACACACACTGTAGTGTCTCAGATCACACACTCTCACCTGAACACACACACACTGTAGTGTCTCAGATCACACACTCTCACCTGACACACACACACACACTGTAGTGTCTCAGATCACACACACTCAACTGACACACACACTGTAGTGTCTCAGATCACACACACTCACCTGAACACACACACACTGTAGTGTCTCAGATCACACACACTCACCTGAACACACACACACTGTAGTGTCTCAGATCACACACTCTCACCTGAACACACACACACTGTAGTGTCTCAGATCACACACTCTCACCTGAACACACACACACTGTAGTGTCTCAGATCACACACTCTCACCTGAACACACACACACTGTAGTGTCTCAGATCACACACTCTCACCTGAACACACACACACTGTAGTGTCTCAGATCACACACTCTCACCTGACACACACACACTGTAGTGTCTCAGATCACACACACTCACCTGACACACACACACTGTAGTGTCTCAGATCACACACTCTCACCTGAACACACACACACTGTAGTGTCTCAGATCACACACTCTCACCTGAACACACACACACACTGTAGTGTCTCAGATCACACACTCACCTGAACACACACACACCCTGTAGTGTCTCAGATCACACACTCACCTGAACACACACACACTGTAGTGTCTCAGATCACACACTCTCACCTGACACACACACACTGTAGTGTCTCAGATCACACACTCTCACCTGAACACACACACACTGTAGTGTCTCAGATCACACACTCTCACCTGAACACACACACACACTGTAGTGTCTCAGATCACACACACTCACCTGAACACACACACACTGTAGTGTCTCAGATCACACACTCTCACCTGAACACACACACTGTAGTGTCTCAGATCACACACACTCACCTGAACACACACACACACTGTAGTGTCTCAGATCACACACACTCACCTGAACACACACACACTGTAGTGTCTCAGATCACACACTCTCACCTGAACACACACACTGTATTTTCTCAGATCACACACACTCACCTGAACACACACACACACTGTAGTGTCTCAGATCACACACTCTCACCTGAACACACACACTGTAGTGTCTCAGATCACACACTCTCACCTGAACACACACACACTGTAGTGTCTCAGATCACACACTCTCACCTGAACACACACACACTGTAGTGTCTCAGATCACACACTCTCACCTGAACACACACACACACTGTAGTGTCTCAGATCACACACACTCACCTGAACACACACACACTGTAGTGTCTCAGATCACACACTCTCACCTGAACACACACACACTGTAGTGTCTCAGATCACACACTCTCACCTGAACACACACACACACTGTAGTGTCTCAGATCACACACTCACCTGAACACACACACACTGTAGTGTCTCAGATCACACACTCTCACCTGAACACACACACACTGTAGTGTCTCAGATCACACACACTCACCTGACACACACACTGTAGTGTCTCAGATCACACACACTCACCTGAACACACACACACTGTAGTGTCTCAGATCACACACTCTCACCTGAACACACACACACACTGTAGTGTCTCAGATCACACACACTCACCTGAACACACACACACTGTAGTGTCTCAGATCACACACTCTCACCTGAACACACACACTGTAGTGTCTCAGATCACACACACTCACCTGAACACACACACACTGTAGTGTCTCA